>NC_133041.1:3793333-3944166 GCF_048771995.1 Taeniopygia guttata
TTGCAAATTCATGAAGAGGATCCGGGAGGAAGAGACCACCATGGGCACAGGGCCCAGAGCATATTCGCACATCTTCAAAACCCAGACCTGTGCTGCCCTGGCTGATATGCTGGTAGAGGAGGGGTTTTCCAATCCAAAGCAAGTAAGCAGCCTGTGGCCAGGCTTTGAGCCTCCCAGGAATTACTCGGCCTCCCAAGCCACATCTGCTGCTCCCTGGAAGCCTTTGAGGCCATGGCAGTGTGGTGGCAAGGGAAGCACTTCTCTGGGGCAGCTGGGCACATTCCTCCCTCTGGCAGCTTTCCAAGTGTCCTCGTGCCTTCTCCAGGTGCCCGCCATGGTGAGGTACATCCACCAGTGGCTCGAGGCCAACCAGTTTGCTGAGCACAGGCTGAACAGGACCCTGCTGGATCTCACCGAAGAACGGCCCGCTGACGTAGTCATGACGCTCCTGCGTGTGGCCCCATTGTGTGACAGGTATGGGGCCCACCTGCCCAGAGGGTTCAGGGCTCCCCAGCCCATCAGCCTGTACAGCCTGTGCCAGGTGTCTGACCAACAGAGAGTCCCAGGGCCCTCTGGCTCTGCTCCCTTTGCCAGCCCTGGCACATCAGCCCCCGAGCCTGCTGCTCCCTCGCTGCCCCTCAGGGGCCCGTCCCTACAGGGCTGGGCTGCCTGAGTGCTACTGGTGAGGGGCAGTGGGCAGAGGCAGGGCTGGCAGCCAGCTCAGGTCCCCACTGCTGCCCAGGCCACGGTGCTGTGTCTCAGACCCCCCTGAGACAGAGCTCTGACCCACAGAGCTGCTTTGACCATGTGGAAGAGCATCATGTGTTCGCCCAGGACTGCAGAGCCGGCCATGCTCGTACTCCTCGATGTGCTGGGCAGCTGGCCAGAGCACAGCACGTGCACCTCCGATGGGGACAAAACGGGTGTCTTTGTCCTGGCTGTGAGTTTCTGCAACTGGCCTTTGCTGGCCCAAGGCCACCTCTCTAGCAGCTCTCCATCCTCCCTCCCTCACGGCGTCTCCCTGCCTCAGGCGCTGGGCTGAAACCTGGCCTCGGGGCAGCTTCAGGGCCACCAGGCCCGGTGCTCCCCTGTGGCTCTCCGGGCCTCTCCCTCCCGTTCTCGGGCCCTGCCACACGAACACCTCGGCACTGAGCGCTGTCTCGGGCTGCTCTGTCCTTTGCAGGCAACTGTGCTGATGTGGAAGATCCTCCAGCTGCCCTGTGTCCCACATATGGTGACTGTGTATCTCCCCCACCTATTGGTGCATCTGCTCTTCCAAGTGCTCTTCAGCACTCTGGATGTGCCTGAGGAGGTCAATACCTTCTGGAAGGGATGCCAGCAGCAATATGGCCTTGACACCAGCCCCAACAGGTGCTCCATGCCAGTCCTCCTGTCCTTGCCACATCCCTGGGCAGGAGCCAGTGCTCCCAGCGTGACCTGGGCTTTGCTCTGCACACAGGTTTGCAGTGCAGACCCTGAAGTCCATGCTCTGCCAAATGCAGCACGAGGATGTGGTGGTGGCAATGGAACGCAAGTGTGGCTGGGACAAGCTGCTGTGTGCTGACACCTACCACCATGCCGTGGGTCTGCTGGCCAAGTGAGACCCCCCTTCTCCCCGCTGCCTCTGACATTTGTGCTCTGTGCCTGGGGTGCCCCATACAGTGCCTGTGGTCACGGGCCAGAGGGCCTTGTCACCCAGGGACAGCCAAGCAGACTGGAAAAGGCTGGGAGAGGAGGGTTCCCACAAGGAGCCATCTCCCAAATAGCCCAGGGGCCCTTGCAGGATGCTGGGGAAAGACCAGACCTCTGTGAGTCAGTCCTGGGAGAGGTTTGTCCCCCTGGCCCACAGTCTTGGTTACTTTGTCTCCTGCCAGGGAGATGTCCTGTGTCTCCATCCCCTTGTGCTCCCGGATCGCTCGCTACCTGCTCCGGCTGCTCAGCACACAGGAGCCACGCTGGGAGCTGCCCTCCCTGGCGTTCTTTGTGGAGGTGAGCCTGAAGGCCAGCACTGCCTCGCTCAGCTGCCTCCCAGCTCTCTGCCCTCTCGTAGCCACAGCTGCCTGGGACGGAGCCCGCGCCCTGTGCTGCTGCCTGGGCTCAGCCCTGTGCGGTTCTGGGCTCCTGCTGGCCGGTCCCCTGTCACTGCCCTGTGCCTTTCAGGTCCTCAAGTGCCTGGACATGACTGAACGCGGTGCTGACAGAGTCCTGCAAATCTTGTCAAGGCACCTGCAGAGCGGGTGCAGAGAGAAGTGTCACCTGGTGCTCAGAGCCCTTCTTGATCTCATCAACAATCCCTTGATGGTGAGAAGGGGGCAAGGGCTGAGGCTGCGCTTGGGAATGCAGTCACTTGGGCTTGGCTGGGCTTTGGGCACTGGGCCAGCTGCTCCCAGCTCTCCCGCCTCCTGCTTCAGCTGCCCAAGTGCTTCAGAACAGCCCTTTGGGCTCTAGGCCCTGCGGCAGCAGGATGGCGTTTCACAAACTTGTGTTCCGCACAGAGCAAAAAAATGTGGAGCCTGACTGAAAGTCTTGTGGAGCTCCTCTGGGACGCAGATGGAGAGATAGTTAGCATGACAGCCATGCTCCTCAACTTTATCATCTTGGAAAAGGACATGCTGATACCCAGCTCTATTGCACTGCAGCTGGTTGAGGCTCTCCTGCCACTCCTTGACCACGTAAGGCTCACTGCCCCCAGCCATGGCCACTGGCTGCTGCCCGGACACTTTGTGCCCTGCGGATTTGCAGGCCTGCACCAAGCAGAGCTCCGTGCAGCCGATGCTGCGGTCTTATTTTCTTCCCTTCATACAGGACAATAGCCAGGTGCAGCTGCTCTCCATAGTGCTCCTTGGAACATTGGTGACTCTTCCACAAGAAAAGGAAAAAGGGGCTCTGAAGACACACGTGCACCAGACCTTGCTGCCACTCTTCTTCCACTGCCATGATGAGAATCAGCGAGTGGCACAGGTGAGGACTCGTGGGCTGCTGCTGTTCCCCTGGGAGGGGCTGGGCTGCCTCCTGCCCTGGCACCTCGTGGGCTGCAGCCTCCTCCAGGCCCTGGCACAGGGACACAGGTCCTGCGCCCTGGGCTGTGGGGCCATGTCCACGTCTCTGCTGCTCTCCAGGCTTCTCAGGAAACGCTTCTGTGTGCGGCCGAGTTCCTGAAGAGGACGGAACTTGAAAAGCTGGTGAAGAGCAAGAAGCTGTGGAAGTTCACAGAGTGGCTGGTAAGGAGGGCCGGGAAGCCGCAGCCCCAGGCTGGAGAAGCCCCCTGAGCGCGGTGCTCGGTGTGCAGGCTGGCAGCTGTGCCCCTGCCCGCTGCTGCAGCCCGAGGCCGTGCCGGCTCCTGCGGCCCGAGCCGGGTGCCGATGGAGCCCCGGCCCGGCGGGGCTGCGGGGCGGCACCGCGGCTCCCCGGGCAGCAGCCGGCCCTCTGCCCCCTCCAGAGCCCGGCGCCGGCGGCTGCTGGCCGCGCCTCAGGGCTGTGCGGGCAGGGGAGGCCGGGGCTGGCGCGGAGAGCGCCCGGCCCAGGGGCTGAGCCCGCGCCAACCCTTCCCTGCTGCCGCTCTCTGCAGCTGGCAGAGGACAGGAGCAGAGTGGCCGAGCACCTGCGCCGGGCCCTGCCCTACCTGCAGAACCTACAGCAGCCCCTGCGAGAGGCGGCCGTCAGGTTCATGGGTGAGCCAGGAGCCCGAGCTCCCTCCCCGCCCCGCCGCAGCTCGGCCCCAGCCCCGGGCCGGTGCCGCGGAGCCCCGCCTGCCCTGGGCGCTGCTGCCGCCCTCTCCAGCCGTGCCCTGGGGCGGCAGCGAGCGGCGAGGGCCCGGCCCGAGCCCTGCCGGGCCAGGAGGCCGTGTGGGCACAGGGCTGGCAGCGCCGCTGGCAGGGAGCTGTGCCGCTGGGCCTGACAGGCTCTGTGTTCCCAGGGACGGCCGGGCAGTACCTGAGGGGGAGGACCAAAGAGCTCCAGCTCATCTCTGAGGGTGAGTGAGGGCAGCGGGCTGCCAGCGGGGGCTGGCGGGGGAGCTGGGAGCCCTGCCCCGGCTGCGGAGGGCTCTGCTCCCTGTGCGGACCAGGGACGGCGTGGGCAGAGCACACAGAGGTTTCAGGGCACCTGGGGGATTCGTGGCCAGCAGCTTCGGGCTGATCCAGCTGGTCCCTGCTCCCTGCTGGCCATGGCCAGAGCCGGCTGGGATGGCCCTGGCACAGAGTCCCCTCGGGTCCCCTCAGATGCGGGAACTGACCATGGCTCTGTTCCTCTCTCTTTCAGCCCTTGAAGGCATGGCCAATGACATCAGTGTCGCCGTCGGAAGCCTGGCAATTCAAACATTGTACGTCCTCCAGGGAATAGAGAGAGCTCCACATTCCAACTTTGACAACCTGCATGATCGGCTCTGCAGGGCATGGAGGAGACGGCCTCGTCTGTCGGGGCTCGGCTGGCTGCGCTGCTGGAGCTCTGCAGAGAGCTGATCCCAGAGGCTCTGTCAGCTGGGGCCACCTGAGCCAGCAGGAATGTTTAATTTCTTCAAGATTGTTCTTTTCTTTCTTTTGTTTTTCTTTAGAATATAAATATAAGATGTGTTGCAATATAGACTCCCAGGATCTTTCTTTTGCTGCCCAGGCTCTGCAGGGCCATGGGGAAGAGGGAGAAAAGGGTTCCTGGGCTCAGCAAGCTGCCCAGGCATGCAGGGTTTTAGGGAAAATGGCCCGAAGCCCCTTGGCCTTTGGTGGTTCTGCTGAAGCCTTTGTGCTGCTGAGAGAGCAGATGGGCAGGGGCTGGAGCTGTGGGGATCTCTGTGAGACTGGTGCCTGGAGATGGCCACAAGCCCTGTCCCAGGCAGGAAGCGCCATCCGTGTCCTCCTGCCCATGTGTTGCTGGCTGGATTGCTGAGGGCTCCCAGGTGCCTCTTGATGGGGCTCCTCTGGAGCTCCTGTGGGGCTGCGGCGCTGCTGCCGGGCAGGTTGGCCGGGCTGGGGGAGACCCTGAGGGGATGGGGCCACAAAAGGATGATGGGCTGCAGAAGCCCTGACAGGACAAGGCAGTGGGAAGGCACTGGGGGGACGTGTGAGGGAGTGGGTAACGCTGGCTCAGGGAGGAAAGTGGGTTGGAGCCAAAGAGACCACTCACCCCGATGTTCGTGTGGCAAACAGAGCACGTTTATTCTCAAGCCCTTCCTTCTAAGGGCCTTTGAAAAACCCAATCTGGATGATTTCACTGGTTTCACAGCTTCAGGGGCTGCAGTGGGAGCCCAGCTGGGCTCTGCCCCGGGGCCATCCTGCAGGGACAGCTGCACACAGGGAGCATTCCCTGCCACAAAGAGCCAAGCCAGGGCTGCAGGGCAGCTGCTCCAGCCCCGACTGCACTGCTGAGTGCTGTGCTCTGGGGCTGGGGCTCCCCGCACAGGGGACTGCACTGCTGTGCCAGAGGAGACAGAGAAGCTGCAGCTTCAGCCTAACATAGGTGGGTGCGTGGGCTGGGAAGAGTGGGGAGGCTCAAGGGGATTCACAGAGCTCATCCTGCTGCAAGGATGAGGAAAAGGGAGCGGGAACTCAGCAGTGAGGAGAGCTGGGGGCTGGAGAGCAGCTCTGAATGACACTAAAATCCCACCGGACCTCTGAGACATTGCTGCTCCTCAGCCAGTGTCAGGATGAGTCCCTAAGCCTGGGGCTCGGCCTTCCTCATGGTGAGCGGCACCAAGGAAGGCAACAGTGTGATGGAGACTGGAATGGGCTGGGAGCTCACTGACGGAAAATAGGGAGCAGTTGGGGAGTAAGAGGCAGGTGGGGGAGAGGACTGGTCAGAGAAGGGCTGAGCTACAGCTTGAGCAAGCTGCAAAATGTCATTTGAGGTCATCCCAGATTGATTTAATTTCAGAAGTTATTGAACAAGTTTATTTCTTGGGTGGTGCCATGTTTTCCCTTGGAGGTGTACACTCTTCAAACTTGAACTGTGTTGCTGAAATGCTCAAGCAAGTCTGTGCTGCAGGGCACCCCATTTCTCCTTTTGCTGATTGCAGCCCGGTGCTGAGCTCCAGCAGGGCCCTGGCAGGGCCCAGAGCAGCCTCAGCACCCGCAGAGCCCGGCTGCAAGGAGAGAAACCAGAAACCACCCGTCAGCTGAAGGCTGCTGTCCCCTTGTCCCAGCTGCCCACAGAGCCCAGGCCATGCTGGCTGTGCCCAGAGCTGTGCCCAGAGCTGCCCATCACTGCTGCCTTTGGGAGCAGAGCAGGAGGGCAGGACATTCCCAGCCTGCAGCCAGCCACGGCACATCCAGCCCTCAGCAGCTGCCCAGAGCAGGACGCTCCTGTGCTCGCTGCCATCTCCCCAAAGCTCTGATCCCACCATCCCCAGCAGACAGGACCCACCTCACACCATCCACCGCTGGGAGAAAAGCTGGTCCCAAACGATGTCCTCAGCCTTCTCCAAGGGCACGGCTCATCCGCGCTGCAGCTGCTCCCAAGCACTTCCTGATCCAGACGGACCCCACCTGGAACACTTCCTCTAGAAAAACAAACATCAAATTATTGAAAATAGATTTCAGACAAAAAGTAGAACAAGGAAAAAGTTAAAATATCTTTTCTCTGTCAGGGGCTGGAGGAAGGCCACACTCCTGAATGCCAGGGAAAAACCCACCATGGGTGAGGGAATCCCAGGCTTTCTCCCTTCTCTCTGCACTGCTCCCATGGTGTTCCCAAAGCAAACAAGGGCAGTGCAGCAGCCCAAGCCCTTCCTTGCCTGCAAAGCAAAGCAGCCCCTGCACAGGGTCTGGAGTCCCACCTCTGCTCCCACCACGGGGGTTTGTTTGTGTTGGGCTGGCTGCCCCAGTCCCAGCCCGGGGCACGGTGGGTGTTGGGGGCTGTTGGCAGGGCCAGGAGCCCACTCCCATTTCATACCCACCCCAGCCCTTGCCCCCAGCCCTGCCAAAAGCAGCCTGGCAGCCGACTGAAGGATCAGCTGCATCTGCCCCAGCAAAGGGGAATCTTTGGTTCCCGGCCAGGCTGTGCAATGCCCAAATCTGGGATCATCCCCTGTGTGTGGCCTCATCTGCAAATTCCCTGTGGAGCCTGGCTTTGGAGAAGGTGTCAGAATCAAAGTCCATCATCTTCAGCCTGCCAGAGACCAGGTGGAGTAAGAGGTTGTCATCCTTGACGTCATCCTCGCTGCCCCCAGCAGCAGCAGCCCCACCTGGTGCAGCTTTTCCAGGGGCTCCTTCTCCTTCCCTGGGGCCAGACCAGGCTGTCAGGGCTCTGCCCAGGGCCCCAGACATCCATGAACCGTGGCAAGCAAAACCAGGGGGATGGTGGCCCCCGGTGCTTGCCACACCAGGTCTCCAGCTCAGCTCCAGTCCTAGAGCTGCGTGTTCCCTTCTGCTGTCCCCTACTCAGAGCTACAGGCAGGACAAAACCTGTCTGGTTGGCTTTGCCACTGCTTGCCAAGCGATGTGTGGAGCTCTTACCTGCCAGGCCCCTAGATCCAATTGTGCACATGGATCTCTCCCATCTTCTAGGGCAGAGGAACACCCTGCACCCAAGGATCATGGAAAAGCTCTTCTAAGGATGGCCTGTCCAAGGGCTGCATGGACAAACACCTCTTAATGACATCCTGGCACTCTGGGGAGAGAAACCAGAAATCACCAGTCAGTTGGAGAAGCTGTCCCCATATTCCCGTGCCCAGGCCATGCTGGGTGTGCCCAGAGCTGGGCCTAAACTTTCCCATCAATTCCCTGTTTTGGAGGAGAGCAGGAGAGCAGGACATGTGCCACCTCCTCAGCAGCTGCCAGAGCGGGATGCTCACGAGCTGCTGCTGTCTCCCAGCACTGGTATTGCCCCTGTGGCCAGAGATGAGGATCCACTTTGAGAGAGTCATTGGAACAAGATCTGCCCCCAGATATCTCCTGGCCCCTCCTGAACGGGTGCTTCCCCATGACCAGGTGGTGCAGCAGGAGGCCCAGGGACCAGATCGTCGCTGCCTTGCCGTGGTAGTGTTGGTGGTGGATCCACTCTGGTGGGCTGTAGGACAGGGTTCCTGTGGAACACAGAGTTCATCAGGGGGATGCTGCTGCTCGCAGAGCCTGGCCCCAGCACCCCTGGGCATGCGGGGGCTGCCCCAGTGGCACACGGTGTGACCGCTGCCCTCTCGCCAGCACCTGGGGCTTGTGTACGGACTCGGCGCTGGAAAAGAAGCCACTGGTGCTGGAAGAGGGCAGCAGAAACCCTGGGAAGGCACAACCATTGTAATAAATATAAAGGTCTTTGTCCATCAAAATGAGCATTGAAGGAGGTAAGAATTCGAACTGAGTAGGGAATTTGAAGATGTGGGAGGAGAAGGGGGTGGGGGCCGAGGGAACAGCAAGTATCCTGCTTAAGAATTGTGCAGATGCAACCAGCATAGAAGACTGTGTAACTAATGATATACAAGTTAACTTTTAGGCCAAGGACAATCTGCAAGGAAGATGAGGAGCCTTCATCCCTATGACCAGCAAGGGCAGAAAAAAGACCCCCTAGCAACCAATTGCACCGGTGCAGAGTGCATTGAGAGAAAATATGTCAACTGGGGGAAAAAAAAATAAAAAAGAGACTATAAAAACAAAAAGGGCAAAGGGGGAGGGAGTGCTGTGGTACAGCGGAGACTCCCCGGCCGCCCAACACTGTCTTTTGCTTGCTACCGCTTGCTTAATAAATTCTTGTTAATTGATTTATCTATAATTGGCCTCCCCAGTTGAATTTGTCCATAACAAGTTTGGTGCCGTGACTCAGATAAGGGCGACCGGGTGGGAATTCCTAATCAGGGAGGCGCCCCGCTGCCTTTCAGCGGCCCTGGTGCAGGCTTTTCCTTCCCGGACCCTTACTGACTAACCTAAATTTGGTATTAAGCAAAAGGGATGCGGGGAAACTTTGTGCACGAAGCCCGGGCGAAGACGCAGGACAGCGTGAGTATAAAAGTGGGGATCCGCTCGGCTGGGGTTGTGATCCCAGGACATAACACATGAGACATCCTTTTAGGACGAGGCAAGTGCGGACCTCTAAGTAGCGCGGTTTCCAGACCCCGAGAGGGGCTGGGCTACGAACAGGGGGCTGCGATTGTGTGTGTGCGTGAAGGTGTCCTGGAAGATGGGACAGAGGAAAAGCAAGCCCTCTGCTTCCATGGGGAGGAGCACCCCGCTGAAGCTTCCCCAGATACCACCTGACAGTCTGTTAGGTCTAATGATAAAATCTTGGGATGAATATCCTTCAAGAAAAGGGAAGGATAGGGCAAAAATGATCCATTACTGTATGGAAGTATGGGGAGGGAAAAAAAATCCATGGTGATAATTTATTTTGGCCAGTGTTTGGAAGCTTCGAGGACTGGATTTGCCAGGCATTAAACATTTATGTAAATTCTAAAGAATCTTTTGATATCGAAGAGAGCTAGTTGCCACTCTAGGTAGTGGGGGAAACAAGAACAAAATTTTTTGCCTTAAGCACCCAAGTAGGGAAAAAGAAAAGTAAAAAGCCTGAGGAAATTCCAACTGCAACCCCTTTACCATACATACCACCTCCTCCTCCACCCCCATCAGCACCACCCGTAATCTACCCTGATTTAGATCAAGGGGGAGATTTGGGTAAACAAGAGGTAGAAATCCTGGAGCTGATTCTGGAGGAAAATCGCCGTGTTACTCATAGCCAAACTACGGAGGAAAGAGAAAGGGAAGGGCAAGCTCTATATCCATGAAGGGAAGTAGTTTTTGGAATGATCCCTAACCCCAATGCTGGTCAGCAGGGACAACCAGCCCAAATTCCGGGAATAGGTTATGTGGAGGCACCTCTCAACTCAGGAGATGTGAGGGAGTTCAAGAGAGAGATGGTGTAAGAGGCAATCTGAAGACCCTCACTCATATGCCTGCCGATTGCCACGAGAAGGAACTCCCTTCCCCCACTGCAGTTCCGGCTTGGAGAAGGCAACAGTGCAGGTGCAGCCGCTGCACCGTTACGTTCTGTTCCCAACGAGGCCCGGCAAGAACTTGGCAAGAAGTTGGCAAGGACTTGGCGAAGACCCAGCGTGGACCCAGCACAGAGCGGCCCTCTGCAATTCCTGCTTCACTCTCCACCTTTAAGCCAAATGAACTGTTGGGGTGACTCTGGTGGTCTCTCACTGAAGACCCCTCATCTGCCTCCTTACCACCGTGACAGACAGAGATCAAGAACCCTTTCCCCAAGGACTGAGACTGAGACCCCTACCACAGAGAGTGGTGGTGGGGGGAAATGACATGACCTGTCCTTCTCCAGTAACTTCAATGGACTTATTCATCCTTGTGTTTGTTCACCCTGGATGATTTTCTGTAGATACACCTGTTCCCCCCATAGCAATTTCAATAGACTCTCATTGTTCTGCATGTTCCCCCCTTTTCCCTCTGTGGACTATAACTGGACCTCTGGGTTAGGTAGGACTTTGGAGACTCTCCCCAGCACAACAAGACGGATCCCCATCGTTCGGACCAGTGAGGACCTCGCCCGTGTTGGTAGCTATTCCCATCCCCCCTTTCTCACTCTCTCTCTCTCTCCTTTTTATTTCTTTTCTGACCCCACTATCGCATTTATTGGTTTTGGCCCTTAATAAAGGGGCATCTGTTGTGATTAAACTGATAGTCCCCTGCTGTTTGTCTTTTGCACTTTGGGATCGGCTAACGAACCATCACGACACCCCACTATAAGCGGATCATGACAGAAGGACAGCACGGAGCCCCTTGGATATTTGGGATTTTGGAGGCCAAATCCCATTTTTGGCTGTGGACACCTTGTGGAGAAGGGCGGATTTTTCCTCATGAAAGAAAAGCACCAAATCTAAGAGTTTGGGAAGAAGATCAGAGGTGGCCATTGTAGGAGAGGACAGCCAGAGCTGTCCCTCATGGCAGATTCTGGCTCGGAAGAGCCCTTGGATATTCGGAATTTTGGAGGTAGATTCTCAGTGTTGTCCATGGGCACCTGGACATGAAAGGGGTTTAACTCCACATGCAGTTCTGCAGCCAATCACAAACCCCCCAAATTTTCACAGCCAATCACAAAACCCCCAGATTTTCACAGCCAATCACAGAAACCTCAAATTTTTGCACCCACCCCATCAAATCCTCACATAAATCCCAAACATTTGCAGCCACCCCATCAACCTGCCCAGAGGGAGGAGCCAAGCATTTCTACCTGGATATAATCTCGGGTTTCTGGAAGAACACCAGAACAGCCTTTTCACTGGATTCCCAGAGGAACAGCTGGGGTTTCCCACTGCCTCTTCAGAGGAAGACTACACCCTTCTACAGGATCACTGCTCCAACAGAACCACAGCTGACACTGCAAGAGGACTGCAGCCACCATTCCAATTAGACTGCTACCAATACCCTGACCAAAAGGGTGTCAGGTCATATTCTGACTCTGCCAGTGTTGTTTTGCATTACTGCATTGTTTATTTTCTCTTTTTATTTTTTCCCTAATAAAGAGCTGTTATTCCTGCTTCCATACCTTTGCCTGAAAACCCTGCATCATTTCAAATTTACAACAATTCAGAGGGAGGGGGTTTACAGTTTCCAGTTCAGCGGAGGCTCCTGCCTTCCTTAGCAGACACCCGTCTTCCCAAACCCAGACAGTTGCCATGGCAACCTCTGGCATCCCATTCCCAGGGTCATGGGATCCCAGAAACACAGAACTGGCTGAGCTGGGAGGGACCCATCGGGATCCTCGAGTCCAACTGCTGGCCCTGCACAGGGCACCCCAACACTGCCAGCCTGGGCCTGGCAGCGCTGTCCAAACGCTGCTGGAGCTCAGAGAGCCCTGGAGCTGTGACCCTTCCCTGGGGAGCCTGGGCAGTGCCCCAGCAGCCTCTGGGCAAAAACCTTTCCCCGAGATCCAACCTCAGCCTGCCCCGACTCAGCTGCAGCCGCTCCCTGCACTCCTGTCCCTGGGCACCAGAGTGAAGAGGTTCCCTCAGCCCCAGCCAGGGACCCGCTCCCAAGGCTGCTGCCATGGCCACCAGGGCTGGCACCAGCTGCGATGCTCGGTTTCCATGGGCCGGGCTTCAGGAATGGGATTCCCCAATTTCCTGCTCCCGCTAAAACCGCGCTGCCTCTTGCTGCCCTCCTGCCTCCCATGGAAAGCACAAAAGGCAAAGATCCTGAGCTGGGATAAGAACAATTTACTGGGAACAGCAACGAGATAAAGAACAAACAGGAACAGAAACAATACTGACAACAGAAGGGATAAGAAAAACTATTTACAGGGAAAATTTCAACATCAGTGACTGTCCCTTCCCGGCCATGTATTTCCTCCTGCCGTGAAAGGACACCTTTCTACTCAGGGAGAGAGAGAGAGGGTCCCTTTCCTGCCCCTGGCAATGACCTGAGATAGTTGTGAATGTAATGACAGGGCCATGGCTAGACCCTCATGTTCTTCAATCCCGCATCAGGTCATTGGCAGGGGCAGGAGAAGGTACAGGTGTCTTCCCAGCATGGATCACAGGGAACAGGGATCACCAGGGCTCTTCCCAATGTGGGTTCTTCAATGGGGGATGAAGCTGGAGCGGTGCACAAAGCTCCTCCGGCAGTTGGGGCACTCGCAGGGCTTCCCTCACTGTGGCTCCGTTGGTGTCTGGTCAAGGCAGAGCTCCAGGTAAAGCTCTTCCCACACTGGGGACACTTGTAGGGCCTCTCCCCAGTGTGGATGCGCCGGTGGGTGGCGAGGCTGAAGTTGCACTTGAAACCCTTCCCGCAGTCAGGGCAGCGGAAGGGCCTCTCCTCAGTGTGGATCCGCTCATGCAGGTGGAGATTGGAGCTGGTGTGAAACCTCTTCCCACACTGGGCACACTCGTAGGGCCTCTCCCCAGTGTGGATCCGCTGGTGGATGACAAGTTTGGAGCTGCAGCTGAAGCCCTTCCCACACTCCCCACACTCGTAGGCCCATTCCCCAGTGTGGATCATCTGGTGGCAGATCAGGATGTTGCTCCGCCTGAAGCTCTTCCCACACACCAAGCACTTGTAGGGCTTCTCCCCATGGTGAACCTGCTCATGGACTTCCAGCTCTGAGCTCTGGCTGGAGCTCTGTCCACCTTACTGGCACAGGGTGGGTCTTTTCTCCTCGGAGCACCCTGGGCTGGGTTTGCAGCCCCTCCTCCTGTGGGATCTCCAGGGCTTTTCCTCCCCGTTGGATTCCTGTGCCCTGGAGTTGCTCAAAATGGTCTCTTCCATGAGGTTCTGCCGTGGGGATTTGTCCTCCCTGCTCTCCAACCTCAGATCCTTGTCTGGGAAGGACGGACAAGGAGAGGATAGGATTTGCCTTCGTGCCAGAGGGAAGGGGAAGGAGGACGGTGTCATCAGGGGCTTGTCCTGCAGCCAGGGGCCGTGCTGGGCTGGGAGATGGAGCAGGAGAGAGGGGGAAAGGGGCACTGACAACCTCCTCACCTGCCTGGGTGACCCGGGGAATCTTCCTCTTTTTTGCAGCCTCCCTCTCCATCCAGCCAAGCTTTGGGAATAAGAAGTCCTGGATTGGGGAAAACAATGTATGGGCACATTGGGTCAGGGGAGTCCTACTGCCCAAGTCCATCTCTAAAAGTCACCGGTCATCTGGTAACCATTAAAGCCTCGAAAACAGCAAGATTTAGACTCCCCCAAATATATTAAAAACCAAGATTCAGCAAAACCCAAACCCTGAGTTTCCCCTTTCTGGCCTCTCCACTTTGGGCTCCTGGAGGCCCCCACCCTGTCTGGGTTGCTGCGGGTCAAGTTTGCATTGGTGCTCCCCCTCTCTGGGCTGCTGGGGCTCCTGGCAATGCCACAGGTTCCCCTTCTCTGGGCTCACCACTTTGGCATCACAGGCGTCCCAGGGGTCAGCACTGTCCGGGGTCCCTGTTTCAGGGTGCCGGGGTATCCATGGGTGCCCCCTGTCCATGCTCCCAACACCTCCCGGCTTCTGGAACAGCCCAGCTCTCGTATTGCCCGTCTGAGCTCCCCCCATTGCCGGTTTCCCTGCCAGCCCTGCCGGTACCGGGCGATCCCCACGCGGCTCCGGGCTGACAGCGCAGCCCCTGGGCCGGGCAGAGCCAGCCCCAGCACGGGGGGACCCTGCACCCTCCGCTCCCTGGGCAGCCGCGCCCAGCCCCGGGCACAGAGCTCCGGCAGCCCCCGCCGCCCCCTGCCCGGGGACCCTCGGGGACCCCCGCAGCCGGGGCTGCCTCTGAGCGGCCGCCCGGGGCTCGGCCCCGAGCACAGAGCTCTGCCCGGGGGCTCCCGGCCCCAGCGCCGGCTGCGGGCCCGGCCGGCCGCTCCCGGCTCGCACAGCCCGCCCGGGGCCGCCAACAAAACATCGCAACCACAAATCCACAAACCAACCCTGCCCCGCTGTGCTCCTGCGCCTTCCCAGGGACCCCAACCCCGCGGCAATGGCCCCGCACCGGGACAAAAAGCTGCTCCAGCCCAGCCCTCGGCACCCCCGCCTGCGGCTCGTCCCTGGCACACAGATCCCGGCAGCTGTCCCATTGCCGCAGCTGCGGCTCTGGAGCAGGGAGGCTCTGCGGGACCCCCGGGCTGTGCCCCCTCCCAGCCCTGCCCGCCCCGCACCTGCAGCCGGGGCTCTCTCGCTGCTCCCGCTCCTGCACAGCCCCGCTCTCCTTTCCTTGTCCCCCTAGGCTCTCCTCTGGGGCTCAGGGAACACCCGGCAATGGAAAGGAATCCATTTTGGTGCTCCCTAGCCAGGCCACAACTGAAACTTTGTTCCTTTTGCCTCGCTGCACAGGCCCCCAGGGCGTTTTCTGCACCCAGTCCCAGCCCCCAGCGCTTCTGAAGCCGCTCCCTGCAAATGTCCTGGAGCTGCCAGGGCCCTGTCCTTGCTGTCACCTGCTGGGGCGGGCCAGGAACAGAGCTCCTGGGCTTGCATGTCCAGCTGCTGGGCAGTCAGAACTGAGGGATCTGCAGCGGACTGAATGCCAAAACTGGAAGATGAGCCTCTCTCCTGGGGAAATCTTCCCCTCCTGGGCCAGCCCGAGGCAATGCTGCCATTCCCTCCTGCTGCTGCTGCTGCTGCTGCTGGGGCACTCGGGGCTCTGGCTGAGCAGCAAAGGTGACCCTGAGCCAGGAGCTTTCCTTGGCTGCAGCAAAGCCTCGGCACGCAAAGCCCTTCCCGGCGCTGTGCCCTGTGCCAGGAGGGATTTTGCCAGCAGAGCTGACCCCAAATTTCTTCTCCCAGGCAGCTTTAGGACACGCGACATGGAGCAGCCAGAGCCCACTCTCAGCTGTGCGCTGTCCTCCAGAAGAATCCTGTGTGTGAAGCAGCCTGGGAACAGGGTTCAGTGTCAGAGAAGGGGAACTCAGAGCCCTTTTCTTCCCTCTGGCCTGAGGCTCTGCATTGCCAATGGCCCTGCAGCTGCCAAAGGGGCCTTTTTGGCTCAGCTGAGAACAGTTCTGCTGAGAGCCGGTCCTAAACCTGCTTTTCCTGCAAATGTGCCCAATTAATCCTCATTTCTTGCAGCCCCAGGTCTTGTGTGAGTGCCGATGTTAAAAGTGAAGGATGGAACAACTCTGCTGGTTGGGAGTCCTCTATCTCTTGTTTTTATATTTTGTTTGTTTGGTTTTTTGTTCCGTATTTTGTTTTGGTTTGTTTGGGGGTTTTTTTGGTGTTTTTTTTTTTTGTTTGTTGGTTTGTTAGGAGTTTTATTGGGAGGTGTTTTTTTTTTAATTTTAATATGGTTTTGTTTGCGGGTTTTTTTTGGGTTTTTTTTATCAATTCCCCCTGTCACCTCTGGGCAGAGCTCTGTAACTGTGTCTGACACTTGTCTGTCACCGCTGGGGTGTCACAGACAGGGAACGCTGGGGCTGTCACCGTTGGGGTGTCACAGACAGGGGAACGCTGGGGCTGTCACCGCTGGGGTGTCACAGACAGGGAATACTGGGGCTGTCACGGCTGGGGTGTCACAGACAGGGGAACACTGGGGCTGTCACCGCTGGGGTGTCACAGACAGGGGAACGCTGGGGCTGTCACCGCTCCTGCCCTGTCCCCAACAGCTCTGCCAGCGCCTCGAGGGGACACAAAGGCTGAGCCAAAGGGTGAGAATTGCAGAAGGGGATGAGCTGGGAGGGACCCATTGGGATCATCGACTCACAGAATCACAGAATAACTGGGTAGAAAAGAGACATTCAAGATCATCCAGTCTAACCCATGCTCTAACACCACCTCAATTAAATCACAGCACCAAGTGCCACATCCAATCTTTTTTTAAACACATCCAGGGAAGGTGACTCTACCACCTCCCCAGGCAAACCAATCCAATACTTTTTCACCCTTTCTGTAAAAAACTTTTTCCTAATATTCAACCTGTATTTCACTTGGTGCAGCTGAAGACTGTGTCCTCTGGTTCTGTCAGTTGTTGCCTGGAGAAAGAGACCGACCCCCAGCTGACCACAGCCACCTTTCAGGAAATTGCAGAGGGTGATAAGGTCACCTCTGAGTCTCCTTTTCTCCAGGCTAAACAACCCCAGCTCCCTCAGTCATTCCTCACAGGACTCGTGTTCCCAGCCCCTCACCAGCCTTGTTGCCCTTCTCTGGACACCCTCAAGCGTCTCCATGTCCTTCCCACACGGAGGGGCCAGAACTGGACACAGCACTCGAGGTGCAGCCTCACCAGTGCCAAGTACAAGGGGAGAATGACCTCCCTGCTCCTGCTGGCCACCCTGTTCCTGACACAGGCCAGGAGCCATTGGCCTCCTTGGCCACCAGGGCACATTGCTGGCTCATGTTCAGCCGCTGTTGGCCAGGAGCCCCAGATCCCTCTCTGCCTGGGCATGGACCAGCACACCGTCCCCAGCCTAGAGCATTGCAGGGGCTTATTGTGGCCAAAATGCAGGACTTGGCACTTGGACTTGTTAAACTTCAACTTACTGGACTCTGCCCATCCCTCCAACCGCTCCAGGTCTCCCTGCAGAGCCCTCCTACCTTCCAACAGATGGACACACGCTCCCAGCTTAGTGGCAGCTGCAGATTTCCTAATGAAGGACTCAATCCCCTCCTCCATGTGGTCAATAAAAACATGGAACAGAGCCGGCCCAGCACAGAGCCCTGAGGGACCCCACTGGTGCCTGTCCCCAGCTGGATGCAGCACCGCTCACCACCACTCTCTGGGCCTGTCCGTCCAGCCAGATCTGGAGCCAGCAAAGACTGCTCCTGTCCCAGCCGTGGGCTGCAGCTTTTCCAGGAGTGTGCTGTGGGAGGCAGTGCCAAACTCCTGGTGCTGGCTGCAGGAGATGCCCAGCACAGGCTGCCTCTGTCCGCTCAGTGCCAGCCTGTCTCCCCAGGCCAGCACAGCAGCCCTGGGCAGGGCACAGAGGGGCCTGGCCAGAGCTGGTGCCTGCAGCAGCAGCTGCCTCTGCATTCCTCCCAGCAGGCACAGAAACGGCTGCTGCTGTGTGCTTTTATAGGATTTCACTGTGTTTTAGTACATGAGTTAGGAGTTTAATGCTAGCAAGTTTCGGTTGGTATTGTTCCTTGTGCCCCCCATTCCTTCCCCTCACAATGGTTTCTCCCAGGTTGTTCACTCCTGAGCTTTCCCGCCACTCAGCTGTCCCTCAGAGTGCCAATCTCCCTGTTCCTCCCCTCTTACCCTTCAATAGATGTGTCAATCCAGGTTGTGCTGCCCACCTCCCTGTCTGTCATCGCAGCCACCCCCATTTGGTTCTGGAAGGTTCCCTGTCAGTCACCCATGTTCTTATAGTTGGTTGGTCCCCGAGGCTTCTCCCCTCCCCTGTCTTTTCCCCACTGGTTGTAAATCCAAGATGTAATTCTCCTGTAATCTGTCTCCACTGGTATCCCATGTTGCCGCCCCATGGTCCTGCCCTTGGCATTGCCCATCCCCACATGCCAGTGCCCATCCCGGGAAGAGCCCTGAGCAATGAGGGAGGGACAGGATCTGCCTTGCCAGGGGCTGGGGCTCAGGCCTGGGCCCTTTGCATTCCTGAAACACATCCCCACCATTTCCCTCATCCCAGCGCTGGCACTCAGAGCAGCTGAGGAATGGAGTCACACCCAGGGGTGTCCCCAGGGCTCAGCACTGGGGCCAGGTCAGTGAAATCTCTTTATTGCTGGTCTGGACGAGGCCATCGAGGGCACCCTCAGGCAGTTCCAGGTGAGCCCAGGCTGGGTGGGAGTGTGGCTGTGCTGGAGGGCAGGAAGCTCTGCAGAGGGATCTGGACAGGCTGGAGCCATGGGCCCAGGCCAATGGGATGAGGTTCACCAAGGCCAAGGGCCGGGTCCTGCCCTGGGCTCACAGCCACCCCAAATCCCTGGCTGGGCCCTGGCCCTGATCCCCACAGCCTGTCCTGTTTCCTTCATCCCTGCATTGCCAGGGACTTTCTGGGACAAGGGAGCTCTGCTCTGGGGATGGAGGGAGCTCCAAGTGCCGCCACTGGAGTGGGAACCACAACTCATCAGGTTTGTGTCCTTTGGGGGTCAGGAACTGGTGAGACTCAGAAGCACAGAAAGTTTCTCTTCATGGCCAACAGACCAGAGTTGAACAGGACACAATTTAATAACAATCACACTCTTCCCTGAGTTATGTGCAACATCCCAGCAGCACTGATGAGTCCACCATCCACAAGTGATTTCCATGCTAGAATGAATTTCAGACAAACGTGGTTCTGTGATAGATATAGGCACAATTAAGTTCTTGTATCAGGATGCTCATCCTGGAGTGGGTCAAAACAGCTCAAACAATTCCTGATTTTCAAAGCTCTCAGTGGTGGATGGAGAAGGGAGGTCAGGCTGCTTTTGGTGCTGAGGAAATGCTGAAACCAGCCTGACTCATTTCATCTCCTCCTGGCCTGGCTGATGTCCCCTCTTTCCCCTTCCACCCATTGGCTTTTCTCTCCCACCAGGTGCCCCGGTGAAGAGCCTGGCTCTGTGTTCTCCATCCCCTCCTCGCTGGCACTGCCAGGCTGCGATGAGGAGCCCCTCAGCCTTCCCTGCTCCGGGCTGGACAAGCCCAGCTCCCTCAGCCTCTGCTCACAGCCCAAGGGCTCCAGCCTGACCTTGGAGGCCCTTCCCTAACCCTGCTCCAGCTCCCAGACATCTTTCCTGCCCTGGGGAACCCAACCCAGGCCACAGGGACCTGGATAATCCATGTCCTTGATGTCCTGGTCACACAGCCCTGGTCCCTTGTGCCCGTGTCAGCCTCTGGGGTGGATCCTGTGGAACTTCCTTTGGTGGAGGCTGTGGCTCCAGGTGGACCAGGGGGATGCCGGGGGACAGGGACCCCGCTGGGCATGAACAGCATTGGACTTGTTGGGAGAAACTGTGAGGGGGAGCTGGGGCAGAGTGACCAACCCAGTGACCTCACAGAGCCCTCCTGGGATGTCACACAGCCCCTCTGTGATGTCACAGCCCATTCTGTAATGTCACACAGGTGGTCTCTGATGTCACAGACAATTCTGTGATGTCACAGCCTGCTCTGAGATGTCACAGCCCATTCTCTAGTGTCACACAGCTGGTCTCTGATGTCACAGACAATTCTGTGATGTTACAGCCTGCTCTGAGATGTCACAGCCCATTCTCTAGTGTCACACAGCTGGTCTCTGATGTCATAGTCTGCCCATTGATGTCACAGCCAGCTCTGATGTTACAGGGACAGTCTAGGATGCCATCACTGCTTGATGACCTCACATAACCCACTCTGTGATGTCACAGCCCGCTCTGTGACCTCATGTTACCAGATGATAAATTGTCTCCACCAGCTGAGCTGACACCTGGAGCTTGTTCTCCAAAACCCCAGGCCTATGGAAACCACACAACGCCCACTGGAATATTGGGGTCCACGACCACCAGGGACCACCAGAGAGACCCCCAGGACAGAAGAAGGCATGCAAAAGGGGAGGAGAAATATGTTAATGATTCTGGGGAAATGATTATCAGATGTGTGTTTAGTCCAGCACAATCAGTGAATATATGTGCCAAATACAGAATATGAACAGAAACTTTCCTGCACTCAGCATGCTCAGCTTTGGGAGGAGCGATCCCCTGTGCATCCGGCTGAATAAAGAATGCTGCTTCTTAATGCTGCACTGGTGTTAAGGAGTTTTCTGTTTCACCGAATTTTTGGTAACACTCCACTCCCAAGGAAAGCTCTGTCTCCTGCTGCTCACAAACAGAGAAGGGCTGGTGGCAGATGTGGGGGTCGGAGGCTGCCTGGGGCACGGTGACCATGAAATAATCAAGTTTTCAATGATCTGTGAAAGAAGGAGGGGCAGCAACAAAACTTCCACACTGGAAATAGGAAGGGCAGACTTTGGCCTGTTTAGGATGTGGATTTAGGGAGTCTCGAATCATGTCCTGATTTTTTTTAAGGGAAACAGCCCTTGAAAACCAAGGGGTCCAGGGAGGATGGACACATTTCTAGAAAGTAATCTTAAGGAGGAAGGAGCAGCCTGTCCCAGTGGGGCAAAGGATGAGCTGGTGAGGAAAATGACTGGCCTGGCTGCCCATGGAGCTTTTGTGGGAACTCGGGAAAAAAGGACTGGTGATGCAGGAAGTGTTTAAGGATGTGGTTAGGTTATGCAGAAAGAAAAGGAGAGAGATGAAAGCTTAATTAGAACTTAACCAGGCAGCTTCTGTAAAATGACTAAATAATGTTTTTATAAAACAATTTATAGCAAAAGGAGGGAGGCTAACCTCTAGTCTTTATTGGAAGCAGTGCAGAACATAGTAACTAAAGATAAGGAAAAGGCTCAGCTACTTAATATAGCCAGGGAATCTCAGAAAAACGGAAAGCTGGACAAGACAAACGCAGGTTCAAACCAATGTGGTTAATCAAGCGTTTTCCGTTTATTCAAGATAAGGCGGTAGTTTATATAAGCTTCCACATAGTTTACAGAAACAAAGACACTCTAATTGGTAGGCTAACATTGTTTACCTTTCCCTTAAAACGGCCTACACTTTACACCATAAAACCTATACTAATTCACACCCAGACAACTCAGTGGTCCCCACAACACCTTAAGACTATTTTCTATCTGCGCCACAAGCCCTGAATTTCTAACTGCGTCAGAGGCTTTGAAGGCCACACCAGGCCTCAATCTGAGGCCTAGCCTGGAGTAGCTCAACTTTCACAGTTCATGCCCTCTTTCTCTCAAAAATGCTGCAACAATTCCCTCTTTTTCTTTTGAGCTACTCAGGCTGGAGTGAAGGCACAATGAACTAATTTTTGCACACACTGTCTTTGACCCAGCCAGAAAAACCTGAAGAATTGAGCCAGTTATCAAATGAAGTGTCCATTTGGAGAACACTGCGTTTGGCTCGTTGAGTCTTCTGAGGCAATTCGAGAACCTGATGTATGGTGGGAGCAAAAAGCATCAACCTACCGATATAACATGGGCCTCCCCTAGCATTTTGAGGGACTGCTGACCAGGCTCGGTCTCCACAAATGAGGAAGGTTCCTGGGGGCAGTTTTTCCTGCACTACCTCTTGGAGTCGAATTGTTACAATATTCTAAATAGTTGTAATACAATGGTGATCTGGGAGACAATCAAGTGTTGTCATCTGTCAATTTTCCATTTTCTTGAGTTGGTTTGGTAGCATAAGATCCAAATATCAAACAGTAATTTCCTGGGACAGAACCCAAAAGACCAAATTCTTGAAAACTATCATCAGTAAATTTAAGGTTTTGCACAAATGCAACAGCTTGCGCTCTCAGAGTGCTATTTAAACTTATTTGAGCTCAGGTCCAAGTCTTGAACTCTGCCATGGGACCCAATGAGACTCCAAAATTAAACAAGTACGAAATAAAAACATTGAGGCCCACCACATTCTTCTCAGGTTCTTGAATGCCCTGTCTAACATGAAAGAAACAATCTTAATTCTAAACATAAACTATAACTTCTAATAAACTAACTTCTGATAAATCTAACTTCACACTTATGATATTTCAACTTATTTTTCTGTTTCATCTATTTTTAAAATTCTGTTTCTGCCTTTTTGTATCAATGCAGCAAGAGCATCTGTCCTGTCCATCACACGACTTCTTGGTTGGATGGGTAAAAACACTCACTCAAGTAGAATTTCTGTTGATCCCCGTTGGGACCTCCCTCTTTTTCTTTTGCCATTGAAAGACAATGGCAAGATGAACAGAAAAATCACAGGCATTACTAAAACTTATTAAAAACTTAGCAAAAAAAATTCTATAACATCATTAAAAACACACTTATAAAAAAAAACTCAAAGCCCACGATCTTCTGTGGGTGAAACACAAATCTGTGCACAATCCACTTTTGCTGTGCATCCTCTGATCCACTTGTGGAGAGATCAGTGCCCTCTTGCAATTGATAAGTTCCACATTCTTCACTGAAATCCATCTAGATTCTGCACCTGTTAAAACACAAACAAACCCAACACCCCCACAGGGACTGGAGGGTCCTCTCTCAATTCTGTTCCCTAAAACTTGCATGAAGAAATGGAAATATCAACATCTTTGTTATAAACATGAAAAAACTTTAAGAACAAAACAATGCACATAGTAAAGAAACTAACAACAAATAAAAATCAATCAGATAATACACAATCAATATTACATATAAAATCACAGTTACCAAATGCTACACTATCAAATTGTCATCCCAGAGTCTGCAGCAGCTGAAAAACCTTAAAACAACAGAGATTTGGATAAAACATGTCCGGATCATGTCTCTCCAAACTCCCCTTGAGGCTCAGCTGTCCTGTATGGTCAAATTGTCAAGCCAAAAGGACTTGAATACTTTTTGATGCAGAAAACACCTGGATCAATCACACCATCCACGTAGAGCCAGAGCCTGGCCAGAGCTCGAACTCTAATTGGAGGATATGTTTAAAACAAAAGTCTTAAAAATAACAGTTATAAGTAAAAAACCTTATTATTAACAATTTATCAAAACATCAAATAATTGAACCTGTCTAAAATTTCTTTTTAAAACAAAATTTCTCTAAATACAACAAACCTTTTCTTCAGAAATCATAAAATTTGAAGTCTGAAATCTTGAACCAGAACTTGGACTATAAATTTTTTTAAAAGAAGATGAATTGCAGCTGCATAGAAGATTGAATAAAGAAAACACATGAGTAGTTAAAAAATCAAACACACAGGATCCTGAAAAATACATCTTACAATCAATCACCTAAAAAAACCCAATAAGACATATGAAAACTAACTGTAAATATTAAAACAACACCTCAACATCTTAACATCTTAATAATAATTCTTATCACAAAAATCAGACAACTTACATTATATGATCAACCTATTAACAAGAAATGTTTAAAATAGTTTAAAACAATTTTTTCAAAGCATTCATATAACATGAGTAACAATCACTACTTATCATTACCTATAAAAACTTGACAATTATCATTTATCTTATTATCTATAAAAACTCAAAAACAGAAATTGTGAACTCAATGCCAACATTCCATCTGACTGACTTTTCTCAAATCTTTGTTTTCAAAGACATTTTTGGAAATTAAATCATTATTAACATTTCTATCTTTTTTTTTTTTTACAGTAATTTTCATCCACATTGTATTTGAAACAACTTTGATTTGCATAATGTCCATCCTTCTTGGCATCTTGGAAAACACTCGGTACTGCTATACTTTTTCATTATGTCTTTTGACTCTTGCAAGGAATTGAAAAAATGCTGTTGAAATTTTTGCTGTAGTGTTGCCATCTCGCCATCGGTGGCACTGCTGTTCTCGGCGTTGTTGTTACCGTGGCAACCAGGCTGTGCAGCGTCTCCGCCGCCATTGCTGGGTGCTGCGGGGGGGGCGGCACCGTCTTGCTCCCGTCCTTGCTGCGTCACTGTGGGGACGGGCGAGGAGACGCCCCTGATGCGGCTGCGCCCCGCCTGCTCCGACTCCAGCGCGGCCGAGCCCCCGGGAATGCCCGTCTCTACCCTTGCGCTGTTGCTCAGCAACAAGGAACCTTCTGTGTCTTGGCCGATGTCCGCTCCGCCCCGGGGCCGCCTCAGGCTCGGTGCCGGCTGGCCCCGCTCCGGCCGGCCCCGCGGCCACTGCTCCTGCGGTCCGCCCGGGCCGCTGGCCGGTGCCCGCCGCCGCAGCCCACTGCATGCCGCTACAGCCCACTGCCTTACTTCTGCCAATCCGTTCCGCAAGGGACGAGGAAGGGCTTTCTGTAACTTTTTCTTGCCTTTGTATCTTGCTTTGTGACCGCCCGTTTCTGCTACAATTGACAACAGGAAAGTCTGGCTCTGAGTCGTCAGAATCTGAACTCGGTGGGAGGGGGCAATGTAGAGCTACTGTGGTGGAATGGGAACTGGCATTTTCAGGGCTCTGCTCTGGTGTTGTTTGGGTGGCTGCTTCTGCCACTCCGCTAGCATTGGGGTGCCCAGCCCACCAACCTGCGCCGGGTTGTTTGCCGCCGCCGCCGCCGCTAGGTGCCGGCAAGCCGCTCCTCTGCACATGCACGCACCCGCGGCAGCCACCGCCGCTGCCGCTGCGGGGGGGCGTGGGGCCGGCGCCGCCTCGCTCCCTTCTCCGCCCTGGTCTCTGCCTTGATCTCCGCCCCTGAGTTCCTCCTCCTGACTCAGCCCTGTTTCGTCACCAACCCCGCCTGCCTCCTCAGGTGTCTCCCCGCCTCCCGAGGGACCCGACGGGGCCCCTTCCGGGTTTGCCTCACTTCGCGGGACCGCCGAGCTGTTAACATCCGCCGCTCACGAGCACACTTCCGCTCCGGGCGCGGCTGCATCCTTGCTTTGTCTCGCGCCGGCCGGCCCTGCACCGCCTGGCTCTGCGTTTCCCTCCAAACGAGCAACAACATCTCTGACAGAGGGGCTGACTGGAGCTTTCTGCCCGCGCACTGGCCGCATATTACAAACATTAAAAAATTTTTCAACCCGAGATGGCTTTTGAGCTTCTATCTGTTTTAATGTGGATTGCTCAAATGCCTGAATTGCAGCTTCTGCTGCTTTTTTCTCCGCGGCCATGCTCTGTAAGGTATGTAAAACTTTCTTCCAAACACCTCCAAGCTCCAATAGTGTTTTCTTGTCTTTTCCGCCCTCTATGACTGCGTCCCAAAGCAGCTGCCCCAACTCTTGCCATTCGGTTTCACTAAAAATCAGCGAAGGCTTTTCCAGCTTGCCTTTGCTTCTTGCCCACAGGACCAACTGTTCTAAATCGGCTTCTTTAACTTTTTCAGCTCTCTTTGAGAGAATATGAAAGAGAAGCCGCACTGAAGCCTGCAGATCCCCATCCATGGTGAACTTTCACCCTCTCTTTCTGTCCGCGGCTTACCTTCAACCTCCGTGGGTTGCTTTTCCTCGCTTTTCTTCGGCAAGGCAGCAACTCAGCTCCTGCTTCCCGGCCCCGGCCACGTCCACACCCGCCGTTCGGGTCTCTTGTGAATGCCGAGGTCTTCCCACTGCTCCAACGGACTCTCGCAAACAAACAACAATGCGAAGAGTCTTTTTCCTCCCATTGGGAAACGGCCCAATTCGGAGTTTGGAGACTTCTGCTCTGTTCCACTTGATCCCCGTTCACAAAAAGTGAATTTGGGATCCCGGCCCCGTCACCATGAGGCGATTTGGACCTGAATTTTCGCCGCGCGACTCAAACCCAACTGCCCGTTACTCTAAAAGTAATTTGGCAGCCTTTTCGGAGCCTCCTGAGTCCCTGGTCCGGGCGCCACTTAAAGCCAGGGAATCTCAGAAAAACGGAAAGCTGGACAAGACAAACGCAGGTTCAAACCAATGTGGTTCATCAAGCGTTCTCCGTTTATTCAAGATAAGGTGGTAGTTTATATAAGCTTCCACATAGTTTACAAAAACAAAAACACTCTGATTGGTAGGCTAACATTGTTTACCTTTTCCTTAAAACGGCCTACACTTTACACCATAAAACCTATACTAATTCACACCCAGACAACCCAGTGGTCCCCACAACACCTTAAGACTATTTCTATCTGCGCCACAAGCTCTGAATTTCTAACTGCGTCAGAGGCTTGAAGGCCTCAAGGCCCAAATCTGAGGCCTGGACTGGAGTAGCTCAAATTTCATAATTCATGTCCTCTTTCTCTCAAAAATGCTGCAACAGAGACCCTGTGCCCCCAGGGAGAGAAGAGGAAGACCTCTGTTCCCAGAGATGAAGATGATTTCAGACATAGATGAAGAGAACATTTGCTCTTAAATAGCTGATCTTGAAACTAATACCCCATAAGTTAACATGGCCCATAAACACAGCTGTGGGAAAAGCTGTGAAAAAATGAGAGGGACTTGACAATTACAGATTTTTCTGGGCAGCTGCTGTTCGTGGAAATGAAAAGCCATGAGATAACTGTTTTCTTGTGGAGAAGTGTCAATAACGTTAACAAGAGGAACTTCTCCTGCTAAGTTAACTGAAGCAAGACTATTCTAGAGGTAGTGAACTGACTGAAAATTTTAGGTTTTTTCTCTTTACATTGTATGGAGTTGTACGGAGAGAGGAAGTGTTCTGAAAATTTTGTCTGATTCTTATTACTCTTTCTTTTAGTTACTGTTAACAAACTTTTCTTTACACCCATTAAAAGTTTTGAGCAAACTTTTCCTTTCTCCTAATCCTACCTCAGAGCAGGAAATGAGTTAGTATACTCTAGTGAGTGCACTGGTAATTAGCCAACGCTGAACCCACCACACTAATTGATGCATTGGCCAAGATGTCTTAAAATTATGAACAAAAATCACTACAGAAACGTCCTGATTAATTGCCTCGGACAAGAGGGAAATGACAGCAGAGCCATGGTTTGTCAGGACTTGCTTGATCCTAATGAGCCCCATGGTGCATTTAGAGCTGAGCCCTGAAACCTCAGGGCCTGAGAGGAGATTGCACAAACCTTTCCAGGACTCAATATCAAAAGAAAGCTCCAAAGTGGCTGAAGTCTCAAAGCATGAATGGGCCCCACTGAGGTCCATCCCCAACACAGGCTCCTCATGGACTCCTTGGACGAGAGAACTGGAGGCTGGGATGGCACAAAAACCTCTCAGAGACTCAAAATGGCACAAAAACCTCTCAGTGTGGAAAGGAAAGTCCAAAGTACCTTAAAAACCCTGAGTATCTCAAAGCATTAATGAGCTCCACTGAGTGTCAGTACAAAGCTCTCTAGGGACTCATTAAAGCAGATAATTGGGGCCATGATTGCACAAACCTCTCACAGAGTCTGGATCAAAAGGGAAACACCAAGTACCTTAAAAGAACTGAAGTACCTTGAAGCATTAATGAGCCCCAGTGAGTGTTGTTCCTGACAAAGCCTCTCCAGGGACTAATTAAAGTAGATAATTGGAGGCCATGATTGCAGAAAGCTCTCAGAGACTCCAAGGCAAAAGCAAAAGCCAAAGTCCTTTGAAAAACCTGCAGTCCCTGGGAGCATGAAGGAGCCCCCAGGGCCATTCCTGACCAAGGCTCCCCAGGGACTCCTTCCAGCAGATCCTTGAGGCCACTGGGATGTGGGCTGGGGGGGATGCTGAGGGCAGGACAAGGGGGTGACAGTGCCCAGCCTGGCTGGGGCTGTGCCAGGAGGCCCCAGGGCCTCAGGACAAGGTGTCTCCTCGCAGCCCTTGGTGGCACAGACCCTGCTGTGCCCCAGGGCACCAAGACTTGGCTTCTCTTTGTCCCCACCTGTCATCAGTGCCTCCAGTTCTCTGCTCTGCCTGGGGCCTGGGGACACTTTCTCAGTCGTGTCCCTCAGTGGGACCCATTAAAAGTCAGAGAAACTTTGGAGTTGGAGTCTGACTTTGAGTTCTGGAGAGGATTCTTCATCTCCCTCTCAGGGCCTGATGTTCAGGGCCTGAGCACAAAGCCCCAGAGGGTCATTAAAGTCCTTGTGCTGTGTCTGTGCTGCTGAGCTGGGCCGGGCTCCTGGCACAGAGGGTGATGCTGGTAACCAAGGAGAGCTTCAAAAGCACATTTCTCTTGCTGAGCAGCTCTTCTCCCAGCCCAGCAGGGCTGGGGCACTGCCTGCAGTCAGCCCGGGCACAGCACAGAGGCACAGAGAGCTTCAATCAGTCAGGGCTGGGAAGGGCTGAGAAGTGCCTGGGGCAGAATCACTGCCAGCCCTTGGCACAGGAACCTCTGGCTGCAGGACAATGCAGCTGCAGCTCCTGCACTGATCTCCTAAAGCTGGAACATCCCAATGCCCACAGACCCTGTGAGTACATTCTGTGCTTATCTCTTGTGCAGAGCAGCCAGAGTGAGTGAATGTGAGCAGTGATAACAAAAACTGGGACAAAGAAGGCCCTGGACTTACTCCAATGGGTTGAGCCAGGGGTGTGTAACTGGGGAAACTGAATCTCCTGTTGGATGTTCCTGTTAGATATCCTAAATAATCAACCTTACTAAATTGTTGAAATCAGGGGCTGAGTGTGCCCCATTCCCACTGGGACACCTGGAAGCTTCCAAGAAAGGTCTGGTGTTGCTATCGCGCTGGCGCGGTAGTGTGGGGAAAGGGTTTTAGAAAGGCTTTGGGAATGGGAAACTGAGGAAAAGATACATTTATGTATGTATGCCCCATTGTTTCGGGAAAGTTTTGCTTCAGCATTTTTCTGTAAACCCCTTTTTCCCCACCCCTGAGCAGTTCCCATTGGACCCGACCCCTGGGGTGGTTCTGATGAGCCCATGCTGGACACTGCCTCTATTGTTTAGACCTTATATCTTAATTTTGCTGTATAAAACTGTATCTGGGCAGTAGCCCAGGGAAAAGCCAGGGAATCTCAGGAAAACAGAAAGCTGGACAAGACAAACGCAGATCTGAACCAATGGGTTAATCAAACGTTCTCCATTTATTCAAGATAAGATGTTAGTTTATATAAGCTTCTACATAGTTTACAAAAACAAAGACGCTCTGATTGGCAAGCTAACATTGTTTACCTTTTCCTTAAAACGGCCTACACCTTACACTATGAAACCTGTACTAATTCACACCCAGACAGCCCAGTGGTCCCCATCACACTTTAAGACTATTTCTATCTGCACCACAAGCTCTGAATTTCTAACTGTGTCAGAGGCTTGAAGGCCTCACCAGGCCCAAATCTGAGGCCTAGACTGGAGTAGCTCAAATCTCATAACTCATGTCCTCTTTCTCTCAAAAATGCTGCAACACCAGGGTCTTTTGTCCCTGCAACCGTTCAGGCAATACAATCTCTCTGGACTGCACACAACTGACCTCTCTTCGTCTCTTTATCTCGACTCCTTGCGGCGACCGAGGCGCACCGCCGCTCGGACCGTGCAAACCCAGCCGCTGCCTGGTGAGCCCAGTGCAGCGGGACCGCGGCAAACCCCGGTCCCCTGAGGGGACAGCGAGCCGGAGGGGTCCCGGGGGGCCGGGGAGGGACGGGGGACAGCCGCAAGTGACCCCCGGAAGCCGCAGTCTGGTTTTTACTTTACTGTTCTAACACTGTTGCAAGGGGTTTTTTCTCTTTTTATGATAGACAACAGTGGGATGAGAGAAGCAGAACAGGAATTTTAATCCCAGAATGACAGAACATTCTGAGTTGAAAGGGACACACAGGATCATCAAAGTCATGCTTGAACATTTACAGAGACTCCAGAACTGTGACTTTGGGTGGTCAGTCTCTCTGCTGGGAGCCTCCCAAAGGGCCTTCAGCCACTCCTCAGCCCTGGACAGCAGCAGCATCACCTCTGCAGGGCCCAGCAGGGCTCTCCTGAGCTGCCCTTGCCCAGCTGCACACAGAGCCTGCCCCAGCCAGGGCCCTGCACACAGGCAGGTTTCTGTAGGGCCGGGCCGAGGGCACCCAGGGTGGGATGGGCTCTGTGAGCGCTGGCAGGGACAAGGCACCTCTCAGGAGGGAATGTCCAGGCCCAGGGAAATGCTCAGGGAAGCAGAGGGGGCTGAACAGAGCACTGCCGGGGCAGGAGGGCACTGTTGGTGTGTGGGAGGTGCCGGGCACAGCTGGGCACGGGAACACTGTCCTGAGTGCCCAGCTGTCTCTGCCCTCTCAGGCACAGCACCACAACATCTTCTCTTGTTTCTGCACTCCCCTGATATTGTCACTGCTACCTGGGGCTCTCAGGGTGACTCTGGAATTTGCAGCAGCTGAGTCAGGCACTGCCCTTGGCATTCCTGCTAGGCAGGGGTGTCCATGGGAATGGGGTGTCCAAGCTTCCCTGGGACCTGTGGGGCTCTGGGCAAAGCAGTCCATGGGAAAGGGGAATGAGCTGAGCCCCTCCCTGAGATCCCCTCATGGGCACAGCCTGGGATCTCCTTGCTGTGCCCTTCCCAGCTCTGAGCTGCCCTCCTGGGTGCAGATCTGTGCCAGAGCCTCTGGGAGCTCCCTGAATGTCCCACGGGGAAGTGCAGAGCTGCCACAGCTGAGGAAATGCTGCTGGGCTGGCCAAGGGAGCCGTGAGTGTCCTTGGAACAAGGGGGTGCTGAGACCTTGCCCAGAGATCTTTGGAGAGGCTGAGACATTCAGCGATCCCTCTGCTCCGGGCAGGGTCTGGTTTATCCCAGGGTGAGCTGGGAGTGTGATCGTGCTCTGATTGCAGCCAACGGTTTTCCCAGAGCAGGAACAAGGGTAGGTGCGTCCCAGCAGGACAGTCTACAGGGAATGGCTCAGGTTTGGCTCCAAGCAGCCTCTCCTGACTTGTCACTGTCCTTTCTCCATGAACAGGTGCCCATGTGCAGCCACAGCAAATGTCCAACAGCAGTTCCATCAGCCACTTCCTCCTGCTGGCACTGGCAGACACGCGGCAGCTGCAGCTCCTGCACTTCTGCCTCTTCCTGGGCATCTCCCTGGCTGCCTTCCTGGGCAACGGCCTCATCATCAGCGCCGTAGCCTGCGGCCACCACCTGCACGCCCATGTTCTTCTTCCTGCTCCACCTGGCCCTCAGCGACCTGGGCTCCATCTGCACCACTGTCCCCAAAGCCCTGCACAATTCCCTCTGGGACACCAGGGACATCTCCTACACAGGATGTGCTGCTCAGCTCTTTTTCCTTCTGATCTTCATGTCAGCAGAGTATTTCCTCCTGACCATCATGTGCTACGACCGCTACGTGTCCATCTGCAAACCCCTGCACTACGGGACCCTCCTGGGCAGCAGAGCTTGTGCCCACATGGCAGCAGCTGCCTGGGCCAGTGCCTTTCTCAATGCTCTCAATCTCACAGCCAATACATTTTCCCTGCCCCTGTGCCATGGCAATGCCCTGGGCCAGTTCTTCTGTGAAATCCCCCAGATCCTCAAACTCTCCTGCTCCAAATCCTACCTCAGGGAACACTGGGTTCTTGTGGTTACTGTCAGTTCATCGTTGTGTTGTTTTGTGTTCATTGTTTTCTCCTATGTGCAGATCTTCAGGGTCGTACTGAGGATCCCCTCTGAGCAGGGACGGCACAAAGCCTTTTCCACCTGCCTCTCTCACCTGGCCGTGGTCTCTCTGTTCCTCAGCACTGCAGTGTTTGCTCACCTGAAGTCTCCCTCCATGTCCTCCCCATCCCTGGATCTGGCCCTGTCAGTTCTGTACTCGGTGCTGCCTCCAGCCCTGAACCCCCTCATCTACAGCCTGAGGAACCAGGAGCTCAAGGCTGCAGTGTGGACACTGATGACTGGATGCTTTCAGGAACATTAAACTGCTGGCCAATTTCTGCAAATCACTTGTAATAAAAGTCATCTTTGATACTTCTTGTTCTTTTCCATTTGGAGGTTCTTTTTCTTTGTTTTACATTATAATGTTGTCCACAAGGAAATGTCATTGATTGTGCCATTTCTCATCCTTTTTCTCTCCACCTTCCCTGTGGCCCCAGACTCTGTCAATGAGGGTCTGTGCTCTTGGTGGCTTTCCAGGATCTAAAGGATCTCCCAGCAGAGTTTTCTGCAGAGATGCCCTTTTGTTGCCTTCTCTGGAGCTGCAGCAGCAATGTCTGTGTGCAGAGCTGGGGCAGATCAGTGCTGGCACAGCAGCTCTGCTCCTGCTGGCCACACCATTCCTGATCCAGGCCAGGAGCCATTGGCCTTCTTGGCCACCTGGGCACACGGCTGGCTCATGTCCAGCCTGCTGTCCATCAGTCCCTGCAGGTCCCTTTCTGCCTGGCTGCTCTCCAGCCCCTCTGTCCCCAGCCTGTGGTGCTGCAGGGGTTGTTGTGGCCAAAGTGCAGGACCCGGCACTTGGACTTGTTAAACCTCACCTTGTTGGATTTGGGCCCTGGATCCAGCCTGTCCAGGGCCCTCTGCAGAGCCCTCCTACCCTCCAGTGGATCAACACTCACATCCACCTTGGTGTCATCTGCAAAGATGTCCTTGTTCCAAGGGGCCCCTCAGCGTCACAATGTCCCTTTGGTTACACCAGGCCCTGCACTGTCACACTGGGCTCCTTGGTTCCATGGGGCCCCAAAATGTGACAATGGACTCCTTGGTTCCATGGGGCCCCAAAATGGTACAATGGACTCCTTGGCCCCACAGGGCTTCACAATGTCACAATGTTCTCGTTGGTGCCGCAGTTTCACAGTGGCCCCTTGGTTCCATGGGGCCTCAGGGTGTCACAAAAGCCCCATGGTCACATGAGGTCCCACACTGTCACAATGCTCTCCGTGGTTCCACAAGTCCCCTCAGTGTCACAATGGACTCCTTGTTTCCATGAACCCACACAGTGTCACAGTGGCCTTCCAGATTCCTTGAGGCCCCAGAGTGTCACAGTGGCCCCTTGGTTACACAAGGTCCTGCAGTGTCACAATGTCCCCTGGGTTCCATGAGGCCCCGCAGTGTCAGAACGGCCCCTTGGTTCACTGGGCCCTGGACTCTCCCAAAGCTCTCCTTGGTTTGGCAGTGTCACAATGGTGAAACCCCTCGGTCACACGAGGCCCCACAGTGTCACAATGGCCTCTGTGGTTCCACCAGGACCCAGTGTCACGGGGACTCCCTGGTTCCATTTGGCCCCAGAGCACCCAATGGAGCCCTGGTTCTATGGGGCTGCACAGTGTCACCATGGTCCTCTTAGTTCCACGAGGCCCTGCAGGGTCACAATGGCCCCAGAGTGTCCCAATCATCACAGAATGACAGAATCAAATAGGCTGGAAAAGACCTTTGGGATCATCAAGTCCAACCAGTGCCCTAATACTGCCTTGTCACCCAGACATGCCACTGAGTGCCACTGGAGAGGGACAGTGACTCTGCCACCTCCCCCCTGGCCTGCCCATTCCAGTGCCCACTCACCCTTTCTGTGAAGAACTTCTTCCTCTTGTCCAGCCTAAACCTCCCCTGGTGCAGCTGAAGGCTGTGTCTCCTTGTCCTGCCCTCCAGCAGATCCACACTCACACCCAGCTTGGTGTCACCTGCAAATTTGGGGATGGTGGGCTCGATCCCCTCACCCAGATCATCGGTGAAGATGTTAAACAGGACTGGGCCCAACACAGATCCCTGGGGACAGCACCAGGGACTGGACACCAGCTGGGTGCAGCACCATCCCCACCCCTCTCTGGGCCCAGCCTCCAGCCAGCTCTTCCATCTCCCAGCCAGGAGGGAACCTGCCCAAGCCGTGGGCTGCAGCTTTTCCAGGGAATGCTGTCACAGACAGTGTCAAAGGCTTTGCTGAAGTCCAGATGGACACATCCACAGCCTTTCCCACATCCACAGGTGGGTCACCTGGTTATAAAAGGAGATCAGGGTGCTCAGGCAGGACCTGCCCCACTAAATCCACGCTGGCTGGCTCTGACCCCTCGGCCATCCTGTGGGTGCCCTGTGGTGGCACTCAAGGTGATCTGTTCCATAACCTTGCCGGGCACCGAGGTCAGGCTGACAGGCCTGGAGTTCCCCAGATCCTCCTTCCAGCCCTTCTTGGGGATGGGCTCACACTGGCACCTCCAGTGCTCTGGGACCTCCCTGGTGAGCCAGGACTGATGGTAAATGGTGGGGAGCAGCTTGGGGAGCTCATCCACCAGCTCCCTCATCCCCCTAGGATGGATCCCATCCCATCCCATTCACCTGTGAGCATCTGAGTGGCTCAGCAGGTCAGCAGCTGCTTCCTCCTGGATTACAGGGGGCTGTTCTGCTCCCTGTGCCCACCTACCAGCTCAGGAGAACTCTTGTTCTGAGGGCAACCTGTCCATATGTTGAAAATCGAGACAAACAAGATGTTAAGTAGCTCAGCCTTTTCCTTATCTTTAGTTACTATGTTCTGCACTGTTTCCAATAAAGACTAGAGGTTAGCCTCCCTCCTTTTGCTGTAAATTTTTTTATAAAACATTATTTAGTCATTTTACAGAAGCTGCCTGGTTAAGTTCTAATTAAGTTTTCATCTCTCTCCTTTTCTTTCTGCATAACCTAACAACATCCTTAAACACTTCCTGCATCACCAGTCCTTTTTTCCCAAGTTCCCACAAAAGCTCCATGGACAGCCAGGCCAGTCATTTTCCTCACCAGCTCATCCTTTGCCCCACTGGGACAGGCTGCTCCTTCCTCCTTAAGATTACTTTCTAGAAATGTGTCCATCCTCCCTGGACCCCTTGGTTTTCAAGGGCTGTTTCCCTTAAAAAAAATCAGGACATGATTCGAGACTCCCTAAATCAGCATCCTAAACAGGCCAAAGTCTGCCCTTCCTATTTCCAGTGTGGAAGTTTTGTTGCTGCCCCTCCTTCTGTCACAGATCATTGAAAACTTGATTATTTCATGGTCACCGTGCCCCAGGCAGCCTCCGACCCCCACATCTGCCACCAGCCCTTCTCTGTTTGTGAGCAGCAGGAGACAGAGCTTTCCTTGGGAGTGGAGTGTTACCAAAAATTCGGTGAAACAGAAAACTCCTTAACACCAGTGCAGCATTAAGAAGCAGCATTCTTTATTCAGCCGGATGCACAGGGGACAGCTCCTCCCAAAGCTGAGCATGCTGAGTGCAGGAAAGTTTCTGTTCATATTCTGTATTTGGCACATATATTCACTGATTGTGCTGGACTAAACACACATCTGATAATCATTTCCCCAGAATCATTAACATATTTCTCCTCCCCTTTTGCATGCCTTTTTCTGTCCTGGGGGTCTCTCTGGTGGTCCCTGGTGGTCGTGGACCCCAATATTCCAGTGGGCACTGTGTGGTTTCCATAGGCGTGGGGTTTTGGAGAACAAGCTCCAGGTGTCAGCTCAGCTGGTGGAGACAATTTATCATCTGGTAACATGAGGTCACAGAGGGGGCTGTGACATCACAGAGTGGGTTATGTGAGGTCATCAAGCAGTGATGGCATCCTAGACTGTCCCTGTAACATCAGAGCTGGCTGTGACATCAGTGGGCAGACTATGACATCAGAGACCAGCTGTGTGACACTACAGAATGGGCTGTGACATCTCAGAGCAGGCTGTGACATCACAGAATTGTCTGTGACATCAGAGACCAGCTGTGTGACATTACAGAATGGGCTGTGACATCTCAGAGCAGGCTGTGACATCACAGATTTGTCTGTGACATCAGAGACCAGCTGTGTGACACTACAGAATGGGCTGTGACATCTCAGAGGGGCTGTGTGACATCCCAGGAGGGCTCTGTGAGGTCACTGGGTTGGTCACTCCGCCCCAGCTCCCCCTCACAGTTTCTCCCAACAAGTCCAATGCTGTTCATGCCCAGCAGGGTCCCTGTCCCCCGGCATCACCCTGGTCCACCTGGAGCCACAGCCTCCACCAAAGGATTTTCCACAGGATCCACTCCAGAGCCTGACATGGGGACAAGGGGCCAGGGCTGTGTGACCAGGACATCAAGGACATGGATTATCCAGGTCCCTGTGGCCTGGGTTGGGTTCCCCAGGGCAGGAAAGATGTCTGGGAGCTGGAGCAGGGTTAGGGAAGGGCCTCCAAGGTGGGGCTGGAGCCCTTGGGCTGTGAGCAGAGGCTGAGGGAGCTGGGCTTGTCCAGCCCGGAGCAGGGAAGGCTAAGGGGCTCCTCATCGCAGCCTGGCAGTGCCAGCGAGGAGGGGATGGAGAACACAGAGCCAGGCTCTTCACCGGGGCACCTGGTGGGAGAGAAAAGCCAATGGGTGGAAGGGGAAAGAGGGGAGATCAGCCAGGCCAGGAGGAGATGAAATGAGTCAGGCTGGTTTCAGCACTTCCTCAACACCAAAAGGAGCCTGACCTCCCTTCTCCATCCACCACTGACAGCTTTGCAAATCAGGAATTGTTTGAGCTCTTTTGCCCCACTCTAGGATGAGCATCCTGATACAAGAACTTAATTGTGCCTATATCTATCACAGAACCACGTTTGTCTGAAATTCATTCTAGCATGGAAATCACTTGTGGATGCTGGACTCATCAGATGCTGCTGGGATGTTGCACGTAGCTCAGGGAGGAGCGTGATTGTTATTAAATTGTGTCCTGTTCAACTCTGGTCTGTTGGCCATGAAGAGAAACTTTCTGTGCCTCTGAGTCTCACCAGTTCCTGACCCCCAAAGGACACAAACCTGATGAGTTGTGGTTCCCACTCCAGTGGTGGCACTTGGAGCTCCCTCCATCCCCAGAGCAGAGCTCCCTTGTCCCAGAAAGTCCCTGGCAATGCAGGGATGAAGGAAACAGGACAGGTTGTGGGGATCAGGGGCAGAGCACAGCCAGGGATTTGGGGTGGCTGTGAGCCCAGGGCAGGACCCGGCCCTTGGCCTTGGTGAACCTCATCCCATTGGCCTGGGCCCATGGCTCCAGCCTGTACAGATCCCTCTGCAGAGCTTCCTGCCCTCCAGCACAGCCACACTCCCACCCAGCCTGGGCTCACCTGGAACTGCCTGAGGGTGCCCTCGATGGCCTCGTCCAGACCAGCAATAAAGAGATTTCACTGGCCTGGCCCCAGTGCTGAGCCCTGGGGACACCCCTGGGTGTGACTCCATTCCTCAGCTGCTCTGAGTGCCAGCGCTGGGATGAGGGAAATGGTGGGGATGTGTTTCAGGAATGCAAAGGGCCCAGGCCTGAGCCCCAGCCCCTGGCAAGGCAGATCCTGTCCCTCCCTCATTGCTCAGGGCTCTTCCCGGGATGGGCACTGGCATGTGGGGATGGGCAATGCCAAGGGCAGGACCATGGGGCGGCAACATGGGATACCAGTGGAGACAGATTACAGGAGAATTACATCTTGGATTTACAACCAGTGGGGAAAAGACAGGGGAGGGGAGAAGCCTCGGGGACAAACCAACTATAAGAACATGGGTGACTGACAGGGAACCTTCCAGAACCAAATGGGGGTGGCTGCGATAACAGACAGGGAGGTGGGCAGCACAACCTGGATTGACACATCTATTTAAGGGTAAAAGGGGAGGAACAGGGAGATTGGCACTCTGAGGGACAGCTGAGTGGCGGGAAAGCTCAGGAGTGAACAACCTGGGAGAAACCATTGTGAGGGGAAGGAATGGGGGGCACAAGGAACAATACCAACAGAAACTTGCTAGCATTAAACTCCTAACTCATGTACTACAACACAGTGAAATCCTATAAAAGCACACAGCAGCAGCCGTTTCTGTGCCTGCTGGGAGGAATGCAGAGGCAGCTGCTGCTGCAGGCACCAGCTCTGGCCAGGCCCCTCTGTGCCCTGCCCAGGGCTGCTGTGCTGGCCTGGGGAGACAGGCTGGCACTGAGCGGACAGAGGCAGCCTGTGCTGGGCATCTCCTGCAGCCAGCACCAGGAGTTTGGCACTGCCTCCCACAGCACACTCCTGGAAAAGCTGCAGCCCACGGCTGGGACAGGAGCAGTCTTTGCTGGCTCCAGATCTGGCTGGACGGACGGGCCCAGAGAGTGGTGGTGAGCGGTGCTGCATCCAGCTGGGGACAGGCACCAGTGGGGTCCCTCAGGGCTCTGTGCTGGGCCGGCTCTGTTCCATGTTTTTATTGACCACATGGAGGAGGGGATTGAGTCCTTCATTAGGAAATCTGCAGCTGACACTAAGCTGGGAGCATGTGTCCATCTGTTGGAAGGCAGGAGGGCTCTGCAGGGAGACCTGGAGCGGTCGGAGGGATGGGCAGAGTCCAGTAAGTTGAAGTTTAACAAGTCCAAGTGCCAAGTCCTGCATTTTGGCCACAATAAGCCCCTGCAATGCTATAGGCTGGGGACGGTGTGCTGGTCCGTGCCCAGGCAGAGAGGGATCTGGGGCTCCTGGCCAACAGCGGCTGAACATGAGCCAGCAATGTGCCCTGGTGGCCAAGGAGGCCAATGGCTCCTGGCCTGTGTCAGGAACAGGGTGGCCAGCAGGAGCAGGGAGGTCATTCTCCCCTTGTACTTGGCACTGGTGAGGCTGCACCTCGAGTGCTGTGTCCAGTTCTGGCCCCTCCGTGTGGGAAGGACATGGAGACGCTTGAGGGTGTCCAGAGAAAGGCAACAAGGCTGGAGAGGGGCTGGGAACACAAGCCCTGTGAGGAATGACTGAGGGAGCTGGGGTTGTTTAGCCTGGAGAAAAGGAGACTCAGAGGTGACCTTATCACCCTCTGTAATTTCCTGAAAGGTGGCTGTGGTCAGCTGGGGGTCGGTCTCTTTCTCCAGGCAACAACTGACAGAACCAGAGGACACAGTCTTCAGCTGCACCAAGGGAAATACAGGTTGAATAGTAGGAAAAAGTTTTTTACAGAAAGGCTGATAAAGTATTGGATTGGCTTGCCCGGGGAGGTGGTAGAGTCACGTTCCCTGGATGTGTTTAAAAAAAGATTGCATGTGGCACTTGGTGCTATGCTTTAGTTGAGCTGGTGTTAGGGCATGGGTTAGACTCAATGATCTTGAAGTTCTCTTCAACCCAGCAATTCTGTGATTCTGTGATTCTGTGACTTGATGATCCCAATGGGTCCCTCCCAGCTCAGCCCCTTCTGCAATTCTCACCCTTTGGCTCAGCCTTTGTGTCCCCTTGAGGCGCCGGCAGAGCTGTTGGGGACAGGGCAGGAGCGGTGACAGCCCCAGCGTTCCCCTGTCTGTGACACCCCAGCGGTGACAGCCCCAGCGTTCCCTGTCTGTGACACCCCAGCGGTGACAGCCCCAGTGTTCCCCTGTCTGTGACACCCCAGCAGTGACAGCCCCAGCGTTCCCCTGTCTGTGACACCCCAGTGGTGACAGCCTCAGCGTTCCCCTGTCTGTGACACCCCAGCGGTGACAGCCCCAGCGTTCCCTGTCTGTGACACCCCAGCGGTGACAGCCCCAGAATTGCCCTGTCTGTGACACCCCAACAGTGACAGACAAGTGTCAGACACAGTTATAGCTCTGCCCAGAGGTGACAGGGGGAATTGATAAAAAAAACCAAAAAAACCCCGCAAACAAAACCATATTAAAATTAAAAAAAAACCACCTCCCAATAAAACTCCCAACAAACAAACAAAAAAAAAAACCCAAAAAAACCCCAAACAAACCAAAACAAAATACGGAACAAAAAAAACCAACCAAACAAAATATAAAAACAAGAGAAAGAGAACTCCCAACCAGCAGAGTTGTTCCATCCTTCACTTGTAACATCGGCACTCACGCAAGACCTGGGGCTGCAAGAAATGAGGATTAATTGGGCACATTTGCAGGAAAAGCAGGTTTAGGACAGGCTCTCAGCAGAACTGTTCTCAGCTGAGCCAAAAAGGCCCCTTTGGCAGCTGCAGGGCCATTGGCAATGCAGAGCCTCAGGCCAGAGGGAAGAAAAGGGCTCTGAGTTCCCCTTCTCTGACACTGAACCCTGTTCCCAGGCTGCTTCACACACAGGATTCTTCTGGAGGACAGCGCACAGCTGAGAGTGGGCTCTGGCTGCTCCGTGTCGCGTGTCCTAAAGCTGCTTGGGAGAAGAAATTTGGGGTCAGCTCTGCTGGCAAAATCCCTCCTGGCACAGGGCACAGCGCCGGGAAGGGCTTTGCGTGCCGAGGCTTTGCTGCAGCCAAGGAAAGCTCCTGGCTCAGGGTCACCTTTGCTGCTCAGCCAGAGCCCCGAGTGCCCCAGCAGCAGCAGCAGCAGCAGCAGGAGGGAATGGCAGCATTGCCTCGGGCTGGCACAGGAGGGGAAGATTTCCCCAGGAGAGAGGCTCATCTTCCAGTTTTGGCATTCAGTCCGCTGCAGATGCCTCAGTTCTGGCTGCCCAGCAGCTGGACATGCAAGCCCAGGAGCTCTGTTCCTGGCCAGCCCCAGCAGGTGACAGCAAGGACAGGGCCCTGGCAGCTCCAGGACATTTGCAGGGAGCGGCTTCAGAAGCGCTGGGGGCTGGGACTGGGTGCAGAAAACGCCCTGGGGGCCTGTGCAGCGAGGCAAAAGGAACAAAGTTTCAGTTGTGGCCTGGCTAGGGAGCACCAAAATGGATTCCTTTCCATTGCCGGGTGTTGCCTGAGCCCCAGAGGAGAGCCTAGAGGGACAAGGAAAGGAGAGCGGGGCTGTGCAGGAGCGGGAGCAGCGAGAGAGCCCCGGCTGCAGGTGCGGGGCGGGCAGGGCTGGGAGGGGGCACAGCCCGGGGGTCCCGCAGAGCCTCCCTGCTCCAGAGCCGCAGCTGCGGCAATGGGACAGCTGCCGGGATCTGTGTGCCAGGGACGAGCCGCAGGCGGGGGTGCCGAGGGCTGGGCTGGAGCAGCTTTTTGTCCCGGTGCGGGGCCATTGCCGCGGGGTTGGGGTCCCTGGGAAGGCGCAGGAGCACAGCGGGGCAGGGTTGGTTTGTGGATTTGTGGTTGGGATGTTTTGTTGGCGGCCCCGGGCGGGCTGTGCGAGCCGGGAGCGGCCGGCCGGGCCCGCAGCCGGCGCTGGGGCCGGGAGCCCCCGGGCAGAGCTCTGTGCTCGGGGCCGAGCCCCGGGCGGCCGCTCAGAGGCAGCCCCGGCTGCGGGGGTCCCCGAGGGTCCCCGGGCAGGGGGCGGCGGGGGCTGCCGGAGCTCTGTGCCCGGGGCTGGGCGCGGCTGCCCAGGGAGCGGAGGGTGCAGGGTCCCCCCGTGCTGGGGCTGGCTCTGCCCGGCCCAGGGGCTGCGCTGTCAGCCCGGAGCCGCGTGGGGATCGCTCGCTACCGGCAGGGCTGGCAGGGAAACCGGCAATGGGGGGAGCTCAGACGGGCAATACGAGAGCTGGGCTGTTCCAGAAGCCGGGAGGTGTTGGGAGCATGGACAGGGGGCACCCATGGATACCCCGGGACCCTGAAACAGGGACCCCGGACAGTGCTGACCCCTGGGACGCCTGTGATGCCAAAGTGGTGAGCCCAGAGAAGGGGAACCTGTGGCATTGCCAGGAGCCCCAGCAGCCCAGAGAGGGGGAGCACCAATGCAAACTTGGCCCGCAGCAACCCAGACAGGGTGGGGGTCTCCAGGAGCCCAAAGTGGAGAGGCCAGAAAGGGGAAACTCAGGGTTTGGGTTTTGCTGAATCTTGGTTTTTAATATATTTTGGGGGTCTAAATCTTGCTGTTTTCGAGGCTTTAATGGTTACCAGATGACCGGTGACTTTTAGAGATGGACTTGGGCAGTAGGACTCCCCTGACCCAATGTGCCCATACATTGTTTTCCCCAATCCAGGACTTCTTATTCCCAAAGCTTGGCTGGATAGAGAGGGAGGCTGCAAGAAAGAGGAAGATTCCCCAGGTCACCCAGGCAGGTGAGGAGGTAGTCAGTGCCCCTTTCCCCCTCTCTCCTGCTCCATCTCCCAGCCCAGTATGGCCCCCGGCTGCAGGACAACCCCCTGATGACACCGTCCTCCTTCCCCTTCCCTCTGGCACGAAGGCAAATCCCATCCTCTCCTTGTCCGTCCTTCCCAGACAAGGAGCTGAGGATGGAGAGCAGGGAGGACAAATCCCCACGGCAGAACCTCATGGAAGAGACCATTTTGAGCAACTCCAGGGCACAGGAATCCAACGGGGAGGAAAAGCCCTGGAGATCCCACAGGAGGAGGGGCTGCAAACCCAGCCCAGGGTGCTCCGAGGAGAAAAGACCCACCCTGTGCCAGGAAGGTGGACAGAGCTCCAGCCAGAGCTCAGAGCAGGAAGTCCATGAGCAGGTTCACCATGGGGAGAAGCCCTACAAGTGCTTGGAGTGTGGGAAGAGCTTCAGGCGGAGCAACACCCTGATCTGCCACCAGATGATCCACACTGGGGAATGGGCCTATGAGTGTGGGGAGTGTGGGAAGGGCTTCAGCTGCAGCTCCAAACTTGTCATCCACCAGCGCATCCACACTGGGGAGAGGCCCTACAAGTGTCCCCAGTGTCAGAAGAGGTTTCACACCAGCTCCAATCTCTGCCTGCATGAGCGGATCCACACTGAGGAGAGGCCCTTCCACTGCCCTGACTGCGGGAAGGGCTTTGAGGAAAACTCCAACTTCATCAGGCACCAGCGCATCCACACTGGGGAGAGGCCCTACAAGTGTCCCCAGTGTGGGAAGAGCTTTACCCGGAGCTCTGCCTTGACCAGACACCAACGGAGGCACCAGTGAGGGAAGCCCTGCGAGTGCCCCAACTGCCGGAGGAGCTTTGTGCACCGCTCCAGCTTCATCCCCCATTGAAGAACCCACATTGGGAAGAGCCCTGATGATCCCTGTTCCCTGTGATCCATGCTGGGAAGACACCTGTACCTTCTCCTGCCCCTGCCAATGACCTGATGTGGGATTGAAGAACATGAGGGTCTGGCCATGGCCCTGTCATTACATTCACAACTATCTCAGGTCATTGCCAGGGGCAGGAAAGGGACCCTCTCTCTCTCTCTCTCTTCCCCTTAGGAGAAGGGTGTCCTTTCCTGGCAGGAGGAAGTACATGTCCGGGAAGGGACAGTCACTGATGTTGAAATTTTCCCTGTAAATAGTTTTTCTTATCCCTTCTGTTGTCAGTATTGTTTCTGTTCCTGTTTGTTCTTTATCTCGTTGCTGTTCCCAGTAAATTGTTCTTATCCCAGCCCAGGATCTTTGCCTTTTGTGCTTTCCATGGGAGGCAGGAGGGCAGCGAGAGGCAGCGCGGTTTTAGCGGGAGCAGGAAATTGGGGAATCCCATTCCTGAAGCCCGGCCCATGGAAACCGAGCATCGCAGCTGGTGCCAGCCCTGGTGGCCATGGCAGCAGCCTTGGGAGCGGGTCCCTGGCTGGGGCTGAGGGAACCTCTTCACTCTGGTGCCCAGGGACAGGAGTGCAGGGAGCGGCTGCAGCTGAGTCGGGGCAGGCTGAGGTTGGATCTCGGGGAAAGGTTTTTGCCCAGAGGCTGCTGGGGCACTGCCCAGGCTCCCCAGGGAAGGGTCACAGCTCCAGGGCTCTCTGAGCTCCTGCAGCGTTTGGACAGCGCTGCCAGGCCCAGGCTGGCAGTGTTGGGGTGTCCTGTGCAGGGCCAGCACTTGGACTCGAGGATCCCGATGGGTCCCTCCCAGCTCACCCAATTCTGTGCTTCTGGGATCCCATGACCCTGGAAATGGGATGCCAGAGGTTGCCATGGCAACTGTCTGGGTTTGGGAAGACAGGTGTCTGCTAAGGAAGGCAGGAGCCTCCGCTGAACTGGAAACTGTAAACCCCCTCCCTCCGAATTGTTGTAAATTTGAAATGATGCGGGGTTTTCAGGCAAAGGTATGGAAGCAGGAATAACAGCTCTTTATTAGGGGAAAAAATAAAAAGAGAAAATAAACAATGCAGTAATGCAAAACAACACTGGCAGAGTCAGAATATGACCTGACACCCTTTTGGTCAGGGTATTGGTAGCAGTCTAATTGGAATGGTGGCTGCAGTCCTCCTGCAGTGTCAGCTGTGGTTCTGTTGGAGCAGTGATCCTGTAGAAGGGTGTAGTCTTCCTCTGAAGAGGCAGTGGGAAACCCCAGCTGTTCCTCTGGGAATCCAGTGAAAAGGCTGTTCTGGTGTTCTTCCAGAAACCCGAGATTATATCCAGGTAGAAATGCTTGGCTCCTCCCTCTGGGCAGGTTGATGGGGTGGCTGCAAATGTTTGGGATTTATGTGAGGATTTCATGGGGTGGGTGCAAAAATTTGAGGTTTCTGTGATTGGCTGTGAAAATCTGGGGTTTTTGTGATTGGCTGTGAAAATTTGGGGGGTTTGTGATTGGCTGCAGAACTGCATGTGGAGTTAAACCCCTTTCATGTCCAGGTGCCCATGGACAACACTGAGAATCTACCTCCAAAATTCCAAATATCCAAGGGCTCTTCCGAGCCAGAAGCTGCCATGAGGGACAGCTCTGGCTGTCCTCTCCTACAATGGCCACCTCTGATCTTTTTCCCAAACTGTTAGATTTGGTGCTTTTCTTTCATGAGGAAAAATCCGCCCTTCTCCACAAGGTGTCCACAGCCAAAAATGGGATTTGGCCTCCAAAATCCCAAATATCCAAGGGTCTCCGTGCTGTCCTTCTGTCACAATCCGCTTATAGTGGGGTGTCGTGATGGTTCGTTAGCTGATCCCAAAGTGCAAAAGACAAACAGCAGGGGACTATCAATTTAATCACAACAGATGCACCTGTATTAAGGGCCAAAATCAATAAATTCGATAGTGTGGTCAGAAAAGAAATAAAAAGGAGAGACAGAGAGAGAGAGAAAGGGGGGATGGGAATAGCTACCAACACAGGCGAGGTCCTCACTGGTCTCAACCATGGGGATCCGTCTTGTTGTACTGGGGAGAGTCTCCAAAGTCCTGCCTAACCCAGGGGTCCAGTTATAGTCCACAGAGGGAAAAGGGGGGAACATGCAGAACAATGAGAGTCTATTGAAATTGCTATGGGGGGAACAGGTGTATCTACAGAAAATCATCCAGGCTGAACAAACACAATGATGAATAAGTCCATTGAAGTTACTGGAGAAGAACAGGTCATGTCATTCCCCCCACCACCACTCTCTGTGGTAGGGGTCTCAGTCTCAGTCCTTGGGGAGAGGGTTCTTGATCTCTGTCTGTCACGGTGGTAAGGAGGCAGATGAGGGGTCTGCAGTGAGAGACCACCAGAGTCACCCCAACATTTCATTCAGCTTAAAGGTGGAGAGTGAAGCAGGAATTGCAGAGGGCCGCTCTGTGCTGGGTCCACGCTGGGTCTTCGCCAAGTCCTTGCCAACTCCTTGCCAAGTTCTTGCCGGGCCTCGTTGGGAACAGAACGTAACGGTGCAGCGGCTGCACCTGCACTGTTGCCTTCTCCAAGCCGGAACTGCAGTGGGGGAAGGGAGTTCCTTCTCGTGGCAATTGGCAGGCAAATGAGTGAGGGTCTTCAGAGTGCCTCTTACACCACCCCATGACGGACGATTGCCCTCAAGAGATCTTCAGCAGGGTTCTGTAGTGTCGTTGTGAAGTCTTCAGGACTCATCTAGTGTTGGCAGCATATACCAGAGAAGGGAAAAAAAAAGGAGGCGAAAAGAGAACAGGGAAAATAGTAAAACACTAACAATAATTATTATAAATTGAATCAATATTAATTGGAACAATTTTTCTAATCAATAAACAATGAGTTGATTAAATAATATTAAAACAATTCTTCAATAATAAACTAATAAAACAATCTTTAAGAATTCAAATCAGGTTTTCTAAGTGGCTAAAACAAGGAATCTTCCAGTCTTAGAATTGCTTTGTGTCTATAGTCCTGGGGATGTCTATAGTATAAAGCACATCGGCCAAGTGGTGTGCATTAATTATAGCTGTCAATTTTGTTAATCGTTTTATCATTCTCCAATTCATAATAAGCAAGATTGCTGATAAAGCAAAGCCAATCAAAACTAAAATCCAAAGGGCAAAAATGGGATGACACAATTTGTTCAGGATACCTGTAGCAGTAGGTGACCACCCAAAAAGTGTATCCCACCACCTATGTTCTGCATCACTTTTCACCCTTTCTATAACCCGATGTATTTCTTGTACATCATGATGAATAGTTACCGGTGTTTTCTGCCCGTTCTCCTTGATTTTTCCTAAGATTTTAATTAAGTCCTGGTGAAGCAACAATTGCCTTACCAGAGTAAGATTCATTCCAATGGGGGTAGGCAATAGCTTATGGATCAGCGTGTAATTAGATTCTAAAAGTTGATATGAAGTAACTGGAGCTTCAAAAGAAAAATCACATCCTGTAATTTTAGTGAAATTGCAAGCACAAAAATTTGAATGATTTTTAGTATCTACTACTGTGTCTTCTACATACACTGTGTTACAAGCAGTTCTAAAGCATGCACATCCATTGCCTATATATACAAGGAATGTTTTAGGAGTTTTGTTAGGATGGATTTCAAAGTGACAGGTATTTTGTTCAGTGTCCAGGCAAATATCCTGAGCTATAATTGCATTGCCTTCACAGATGAACCCTTGTTGTTCTCGGACAATACAAGATTCTAAGTTAACAGTTTGCCATTTATCATCAATTTGTCAGGCCCATTCTCTGTGCTCGGAAGGATAGAGAGTGGCTCCATCATGATTCAATCCTAATGCAATGATGGGGAATATTGAATGCACGGAGGCATTGCGTATGGTTAACACAAAAGCTGTGGCTAAGTTTGCAGTGGGGTCATAAGTAAAGTTCACCAAATTCCACCAGGATTGGAAATCCTTTTCAAAGTCAGTGGCACTGTCCCAAACTATCTTCCAAATTTCCATAGGAAACGTGCCTTCTTCACCTTCTCTTATAAGTGAAGCAGCAACTGACTGCATCCATAATTGTGCCTGGATGCAGCTAAGGGCTAAGGAAACGTTGCTTTGTGTAGCATTGAGTGCATCAATTATCAATTCGTGGTCATTCAGATTTACCTTTTCCCAATTTGGTAATATGTTTGTTAGCAACCACTGATGCGTTCCCAAGGCTGATAAGGATGATTGCAATGGTTGTTGTAATTGGGTCAAATCTTTAGTTGTAGCAGCCAATTTATTTAATAATACTTCTGAATTAATACTATTTAGAATTCCCAATCCTGTTCCCACAACATCAGTTATGTCTCTTGGTATCCGTGTTTTAGAAGGGTTCCACTGTCGCAACCAGGTCGTCCACCCCTGGAAAGAAGTTTGCAAGAAAGGTGAACAAGCTGGCTGAACTTCAGAGACATTGCTTTGCATTAGCAATTTAACTTGTTTAAGAGACCATGCCGGATTGAACAATATTTGTTGTTGGCCAGTTTTCCTGATTATATATGGTCCAACTTTAGAAATTTTTGGGGTAAGCATAACCGGTGGTTGGGTGGTAGGTATCACAACATTAACATCAAGTTCTCCCCAGTATTTAAATCAATACTTTAAACTTAAAAGAAAGCGCTTCAGTATTTTTGGACCAAAGACAAACTACTTCTGCAGTTTGTGTTAATGTGAAATTGTGTCAACAATCCTGTACGCTTCAGTGCGTACAAACCTTTTTGTGCTTAAAGAGATCTTTTCACTTTTTCTGCATGCTACCACAATTATTTCAGACCGCAACCACTCAGCTGGTTTCTGTCCATGGGGTTGTGGTAGGATGCAGGAAAGTATTACCAGTTTTATCATGGATTAGGGGGTCTTCATGTCCCTCGGAGTTCTTCTGTAAAAGTAAACACAACAGAATCCTGCCAGCGAGAGGCAGAAGAGGTTAGAATGATGGAATTGTCCTGCATGTATTTTCCCAATGCTCTTTCCCTTGAGCACCAGAGGCTTTCTGTTGCAGCATTCTTGAGAGAAAGAGGGCATGAACTGTGAAAGTTGAGCTACTCCAGGCTAGGCCTCAGATTGAGGCCTGGTGTGGCCTTCAAAGCCTCTGACGCAGTTAGAAATTCAGAGTTGTGGCGCAGATAGAAAATAGTCTTAAGGTATTGTAGGGACCACCGGGTGTGAACTAGTATAGGTTTTATGGTGTACAGTGCAGGCCGTTTTAAGGAAAAGGTAAACAATGTTAGCCTACCAATCAGAGTGTCTTTGTTTCTGTAAACTATATAGAAGCTTATATAAACTACCGCCTGATTTTGAATAAACGGAGAACGTTGCATTAATCATATTGATTGGATGTGCGTTTGTCTTGTCCAGTTTCCCGTTTTCCTGAGGTTCCCTGGCTTTAAGTGGCGCCCGCACAGGGACTCAGGAGGCTCCGAGAAGGCTGCCAAATTACTTTTAGAGTAACGGGCAGTCGAGTTTGAGTCGCGCGACAGAAATTTAGGTCCAAATCGCCTCATGGTGACGGGACCGGGATCCCAAATTCACTTTTTGTGAACGGGGATCAAGTGGGACGGAGCAGAAGTCTCCAAACTCTGAATTGGGCCGTTCCCAACGGGAGGAAAAAGACTCTTCGCATTGTTGTTTGTTTGCGAGAGTCCGTTGGAGCAGTGGGAAGACCTCGGCGTTCACAAGAGACCCGAACGGTGGGGGTGGACGTGGCCGAGGCCGGGAAGCTGGAGCGGAGTTGCTGCCTTGCTGAAGAAAAGCGAGAGCGGAGCAACCCACGGAGGTGAGGTAAGCCGCGGAGACAGAGAGAGGGTGAAAGTTCACCATGGATGGGGATCTGCAGGCTTCAGTGCGGCTGCTCTTTCATATTCTCTCAAAGAGAGCTGAAAAAGTTAAAGAAGCCGATTTAGAACAGTTGGTCCTTTGGGCAAGAAGCAAAGGCAAGCTGCAAAAACCTTCCCTGATTTTTAGTGAAACCGAATGGCGAGAGCTGGGGCAGCTGCTTTGGGATGCGGTCATAGAGGGCAAAAAGGACAAGAAAACACTATTAGAGCTTGGAGGTGTTTGGAAGAAAGTTTCACATACCTTACAGAGCATGGCCGTGGAGAAAGAGGCAGCGGAAGCTGCAATTCGAGCATTTGAGCAGTCCACAGCAGAACAAATAGAAACGCGAAAGCCATCGCGGGTTGAAAAATTCTTTAATGTTTGTAATATTCGGCCAGTGCGGGGGCAGAAAGCTCCAGTCAGCCCCTCTGTCAGAGATGTTGTTGCTCGTTTGGAGGGCGGCACGGAGCTGGGCAGCGCGGGGCCGGCCGCTGCGAGACGGAGCGGGGATGCGGCCGCGCCCGGAGCGGAAGTGTGTTCGCGAGCAGCGGATGTTAACAGCTCGGCGGTTCCGCGAAATGCGGCAGACCAGGAAGTGACCCTCCCGGGTCCCTTGGGAGGCGGGGAGACACCTGAGGAGGCAGGCGGAGTTGGTGACGAAACAGGGCTGAGTCAGGAGGAAGAACTCGGGGGCGGAGATCAAGGCAGAGACCAGGGCGGAGACGGGAGCGGGGCGGTGCCGGCCCCTCGCCCCCCCGCAGTGGCAGCGGCGGCGGCTGCCACCGGTGCGTGCAAACGCAGAGGAGTGGCTCGCCGATACCCGCCGGCGGCGGCGGCCGCGGCCAGCAGCCTGGCGCGGTTTGGAGGGGCTGGACACCCCAATGCTAGCGGAGTGGCAGAAGTAGCCACCCAAACAACACCAGAGCAGAGCCCCGAAAATGCCAGTTCCCACCCCACCACCGTGGCGCGGCACTGCCCACTCCCACCGAGTTCAGATTCTGACGACTCAGAGCCAGACTTTCCGGTTGTCAATTGCAGCAGGGACACGCGATCACAGAACAAGATACAAAGACCAAATACGTTACAGGAAAAAATAGCCCGCCTTGCCACCCTTTCGAGTCGTCAGGCTCAAGCAGTGGAACCTTCCACTGGCCAGCAATTGGCATCGCCAGCAGTTTTAAAAAATCCCTTGCAGTCCCGATGGGCATCAGTTGTGAAGGATGCTCTTTTAGACGGTGACTGGAAAGCTGCCAGCTCCCTGGTTTGTCCTGTCATAGTGTCTAATGGGAATGCCATCTGGGAGCCCCATGACTGGAAAATCCTACAATCAGCTAAGCAGACAGTCACCACTTATGGGATCAGATCAGAAGCAGCCAGGAACATCATTCAGTATATATTCACAGCAGATGTGCTTTGTCCTGGTGATTCATCTAACATTGCCTCCCTGCTCCTGACACCTTCCCAATTTCTCATGTTTGAAAGGGAATGGAAACGGTTGGCAGTTGAGGAGGCCAACAAACACACAGATGTGGGAGAACCCTTTTTTGGAGTCCAGCCAGATATGCTGACTGGGCAGGGACCATATGCAACCAATCAGGTGCAACTTACCTTTCCTATTGAAATACACCAATTGTCACAGCAATTGGCTCATCAAGCTTTGCTTTTGGTACCGGACAAGAAAAAGTCAGCATCCTATGCCACCATAAAGCAAGGAGCCACTGAACCATTTGGACAATTTATTGATAGGCTGTCAGCTGCTTTAAAGGATGCACCTGACGTGCCACCAGACGTTCAGGAACATTTATTCCGATCCCTTGCTTTTGAGAATGCTAACCCACACACAAGAACCATCCTAGCCACCCTTCCTCAGGGTTGTCCAGTCGACGAGATGCTTGTCAGAGCCACACGCGCAGAACAGAGCAACCAAGCTGCAGCATTCACCGCAACCATCCAGGATGCAATTCAACAACAAGGACACATCATTGCAGCTGCTTTATCAAGCAACAACACAAGGAGACAAAAGACGTAATGAAAAAGTATAGCAATACTGAGTGTTTTCCATGATGCCAAGAGGGATGGACATTATGCAAATCAAAGTTATTTCAAATACAATGTGGATGAAAATTACTGTAAAAAAAAAAAAAAGATAGAAATGTTAATAATGATTTAATTGCCAAAAATGTCTTTGAAAACAAAGATTTGAGAAAAGTCAGTCAGATGGAATGTTGGCATTGAGTTCACAATTTCTGTTTTTGAGTTTTTATAGATAAAAAGATAAATGATAATTGTCAAGTTTTTATAGGTAATGATAAGTAGTGATTGTTACTAATGTTATATGAATGCTTTGAAAAGATTGTTTTAAACTATTTTAAACATTTCTTGTTGATAAGCTGATCATATAATGTAAGTTGTCTGATTTTTGTGATAAGAATTATTATTAAGATGTTAAGGTATTGAGGTGTTGTTTTAATATTTACAGTCAGTTTTCATATGTTTTATTGTCTTTCTAGGTGATTGATTGCAAGATGTATTTTTCAGGATCCTGTGTGTTTGATTTTTAACTACTCATGTGTTTTCTTTATCCAATCTTTTATGCAGCTGCAGTTCATCTTCTTTTAAAAGTTTATAGTCCAAGTTCTGGTTCAAGATTCCAGACTTCAAATTTTCAGATTTTTGAAGAAAAGGTTTGTTGTATTTAGAAAATTTTTGTCTTGAAGGAAATTTTAGACAGGTTCAATTATTTGATGTTTTGATAAATTGTTAATATTAAGGTTTTTCACTTATAACTGTTATTTTTAAGACTTTTGTTTTAAACATATCCTCCAATTAGAGTTCGAGCTCTGGCCAGGCTCTGGCTCTACGTGGATGGTGTGATTGATCCAGCTGTTTTCTGCATCAAAAAGTATTCAAGTCCTTTTGGCTCGACAATTTGACCATATAGGACAGCTGAGCCTCAAAGGAGGTTTTGGAGAGACATGATCCGGACATGTTTTATCCAAATCTCTGTTGTTTTAAGGTTTTTCAGCTGCTGCAGACTCTGGGATGACAATTTGATAGTGTAGCACTTGGTAACTGTGATTTTATATGTAATATTGATTGTGTATTATTTGATTGATTTTTATTTGTTGTTAGTTTCTTTACTATGTGCATTGTTTTGTTCTTAATGTTTTTTCATGTTTATAACAAAGATGTTGATATTTCCATTTCTTCATGCAAGTTTTAGGGAACAGAATTGAGAGAGGACCCTCCAGTCCCAGTGGGGGTGTTGGGTTTGTTTGTGTTTTAACAGGTGCAGAATCTAGATGGATTTCAGTGAAGAATGTGGAACTTATCAATTGCAAGAGGGCACTGATCTCTCCACAAGTGGATCAGAGGATGCACAGCAAAAGTGGATTGTGCAAAGATTTGTGTTTCACCCACAGAAGATCGTGGGCTTTGAGGTTTTTTTTTTTTATAAGTGTGTTTTTAATGATGTTATAGAATTTTTTTTTTGCTAAGTTTTAATAAGTTTTAGTAATGCCTGTGATTTTTCTGTTCATCTTGCCATTGTCTTTCAATGGCAAAAGAAAAAGAGGGAGGTCCCAACGTGGATCAACAGAAATTCTACTTGAGTGAGTGTTTTTACCCATCCAACCAAGAAGTCGTGTGATGGACAGGACAGATGCTCTTGCTGCATTGATACGAAAAGGCAGAAACAGAATTTTAAAAATAGATGAAAAAGATATCAACCCTCAGTGATAACAACGTCAACAACAACAGTTTGCCTGGAACATCCCTGATGAATCCAGTTCTGATGAAAATTAATTTTGTAAAGTACAGAAAAATAAGTTGAAATATTATAAGTGTGAAGTTAGTTTTATCAGAAGTTAGTTTATTAGAAGTTATAGTTTATGTTTAGAATTAAGATTGTTTCTTTCATGTTAAACAGGGCATTCAAAAACCTGAGAAATATGTGGTGGACCTCAATGTTTTTATTAAGCAGTGTTTTGGTTGTTGAAGTATCTGGAATCCTTGACATTGACAAGAGAGAAAATATGTGGATCACTTGGGCCAAACAAACTAGGCAAGATTAATTCTGCCTGTTGTTCTAACCCTTTTTTATACTTGTTTAATTGGAGTCTCATTGGGTCCCATTGCAGAGTTCAAAACTTGGACCCGAGCCTGGTCAGCAGTCCCTCAAAATGCTAGGGGAGGCCCATGTTATATCGGTAGGTTGATGCTTTTTGTTCCCACCATACATCAGGTTCTCGAATTGCCTCAGAAGACTCAACGAGCCAAACGCAGTGTTCTTCAAATGGACACTTCATTTGATAACTGGCTCAATTCTTCAGGTTTTTCTAGCTGGGTCAAAGACTTAATTTGTTTTGGTATTGTACTTTTTTTTATCTTTATAGTTATTTTAATTGTTATACCGTGTTTTTTACAGTGTGTGCAAAAATTAGTTCATTGCGCCTTCACTCCAGCCTGAGTAGCTCAAAAGAAAAAGAGGGAATTGTTGCAGCATTTTTGAGAGAAAGAGGGCATGAGTTATGAAATTTGAGCTACTCCAGTCTAGGCCTCAGATTTGGGCCTTGAGGCCTTCAAGCCTCTGACGCAGTTAGAAATTCAGAGCTTGTGGCGCAGATAAAAAATAGTCTTAAGGTGTTGTGGGGACCACTGGGTTGTTTAGGTGTGAATTAGTATAGGTTTTATGGTGTAAGGTGTAGGCCGTTTTAAGGAAAAGGTAAACAATGTTAGCTTGCCAATCAGAGTGTCTTTGTTTTTGTAAACTATGTGGAAGCTTATATAAACTACCATCTTATCTTGAATAAAAGGAGAACGCTTGATGAACCACATTGGTTTGAACCTGCGTTTGTCTTGTCCAGCTTTCCGTGTTTCTGAGATTCCCTGGCTTTACCTAACTTCATCAAGGCCTACTCATTTATTATCCTTATTTTAATTACCTCTAGTAAGGCTTATTTCTCTTAGCTCCTCAAATACTCTAAATGCCTTAAAGTTTACATTTCATCCCCTTTGGGTGGGATTTTCCCTAGCATGTAGGGGTTGGGCCTTCCTCAGAGCCTTGACAGAGATAAAGAGTTTTTTTCTTGTTTCCCCTTGCCTCTAATCTCTTTTCAACAGTTTGTTGTTTGTTTTTCTAGAGGAAGCATTCTATGTAAGGTCCAGTCTGGATCAGGAAGTGCTTGGGAGCAGCTGCAGCGTGGATGGGCCGTGCCCTTGGAGAAGGCTGAGGACATTGTTTGGGACCAGCTTTTCTCCCAGCGGTGGATGGCGTGAGGTGCGTGCCCGTCTGCTTGGCATGGTGGGATCAGAGCTTTGGGGAGATGGCAACAAGCACAAGGAGTCTCTTGTTCTGGGCAGCTGCTGAGGGCTGGATGTGCCGTGGCTGGCTGCAGGCTGGGAATGTCCTGCCCTCCTGCTCTGCTCCCAAAGGCAGCAGTGATGGGCAGCTCTGGGCACAGCTCTGGGCACAGCCAGCATGGCCTGGGCTCTGTGGGCAGCTGGGACAAGGGGACAGCAGCCTTCAGCTGACGGGTGGTTTCTGGTTTCTCTCCTTGCAGTCGGGCTCTGCGGGTGCTGAGGCTGCTCTGGGCCCTGCCAGGGCTCTGCTGGAGCTCAGCACCGGGCTGCAATCAGCAAAAGGAGAAATGGGGTGCCCTGCAGCACAGACTTGCTTGAGCATTTCAGCAACACAGTTCAAGTTTGCAGAGTGTACACCTCCAAGGGAAAACATGGCACCACCCAAAAAATAAACTTGTTCAATAACTTCTGAAATTAAATCAATCTGGGATGACCCCAAATGACATTTTGCAGCTTGCTCAAGCTGTAGCCCAGCCCTTCTCTGACCAGTTCTCTCCCCCACCTGCCTATTACTCCCCAACTGCTCCCTATTTTCCCCCAGTGAGCTCCCAGCCCATTCCAGTCTCCATCACACTGTTGCCTTCCTTGGTGCCCCTCACCATGAGGAAGGCCGAGCCCCAGGCTTAGGGACTCATCCTGTCACTGGCTGAGGAGCAGCAATGTCTCAGAGGTCCGGTGGGATTTTAGTGTCATTCAGAGCTGCTCTCCAGCCATCAGCTCTCCTCACTGCTGAGTTCCCGCTCCCTTTTTCTCATCCTTGCAGCAGGATGAGCTCTGTGAATCCCTTTGAGCCTCCCCACTATTCCCAGCCCACGCACCCACCTCGGTTAGGCTGAAGCTGCAGCTTCTCTGTCTCCTCTGGCACAGCAGTGCAGTCCCCTGTGCGGGGAGCCCCAGCCCCAGAGCACAGCACTCAGCAGTGCAGTCGGGACTGGAGCAGCTGCCCTGCAGCCCTGGCTTGGCTCTTTGTGGCAGGGAATGGTCCCTGTTTGCAGCTGTCCCTGCAGGATGGCCCCAGGGCAGAGCCCAGCCGGGCTCCCACTTCAGCCCCTGAAGCTGTGAAACCAGTGAAATCATCCAGACTGGGTTTTTCAAAGGCCCTTAGAAGGAAGGGCTTGAGAATTAACGTGCTCTGTTTGCCACACGAACATCGGGGTGAGTGGTCTCTTTGGCTCCAACCCACTTTCCTCCCTGAGCCAGCGTTACCCACTCCCTCACACGTCCCCCCAGTGCCTTCCCACTGCCTTGTCCTGTCAGGGCTTCCGCAGCCCCTCATCCTTTTGTGGCCCCGTCCCCTCAGGGTCTCCCCCAGCCCGGCCAACCTGCCCGGCAGCAGCGCCGCAGCCCCACAGGAGCTCCAGAGGAGCCCCATCAAGAGGCACCTGGGAGCCCTCAGCAATCCAGCCAGCAACACACGGGCAGGAGGACACAGATGGCGCTTCCTGCCTGGGACAGGGCTTGTGGCCATCTCCAGGCACCGCTCTCACAGAGATCCCCACAGCTCCAGCCCCTGCCCATCTGCTCTGTCAGCAGCACAAAGGCTTCAGCAGAACCACCAAAGGCCAAGGGGCTTCTGGCCATTTTCCCTGCAACCCTGCATGCCTGGGCAGCTTGCTGAGCCCAGGAACCCTTTTCTCCCTCTTCCCCATGGCCCTGCAGAGCCTGGGCAGCAAAAGAAAGATCCTGGGAGTCTGTCTATTACAACACATCCTATATTTATATTCTAAAGAAAAACAAAAGAAAGAAAAGAACAATCTTGAAGAAATTAAACATTCCTGCTGGCTCAGGTGGCCCCAGCAGGCAGAATCTCTGGGATCAGCTCTCTGCAGAGCTCCAGCAGCGCAGCCAGCCGAGCCCCGACAGACGAGGTCGTCTCCTCCATGCCCTGCGGAGCCGATCATGCAGGTTGCCAGAGATGGAATATGGAGCTCTCTCTGTTCCCTGGAGGACGTACAATGTTTGAATTGCCAGGCTTCCGACGGCGACACTGATGTCATTGGCCATGCCTTCAAGGGCTGAAAGAGAGAGGAACAGAGCCATGGTCAGTTCCCACATCTGAGGGGACCCTAGGAGACTCTGTGCCAGGGCCATCCCAGCCAACTCTGGCCATGGACAGAAGGGAGCAGGGACCAGCTGGATCAGCCCGAAGCTGCTGGCCACGAATCCCCCAGGTGCCCTGAAACCTCTGTGTGCTCTGCCCACGCCGGCCCTGGTCTGCACAGGGAGCAGAGCCCTCCGCAGCCGGGGCAGGGCTCCCAGCTCCCCCGCCAGCCCCCGCTGGCAGCCCGCTGCCCTCACTCACCCTCAGAGATGAGCTGGAGCTCTTTGGTCCTCCCCCTCAGGTACTGCCCGGCCGTCCCTGGGAACACAGAGCCTGTCAGGCCCAGCGGCACAGCTCCCTGCCAGCGGCGCTGCCAGCCCTGTGCCCACACGGCCTCCTGGCCCGGCAGGGCTCGGGCCGGGCCCTCGCCGCTCGCTGCCGCCCCAGGGCACGGCTGGAGAGGGCGGCAGCAGCGCCCAGGGCAGGCGGGGCTCCGCGGCACCGGCCCGGGGCTGGGGCCGAGCTGCGGCGGGGCGGGGAGGGAGCTCGGGCTCCTGGCTCACCCATGAACCTGACGGCCGCCTCTCGCAGGGGCTGCTGTAGGTTCTGCAGGTAGGGCAGGGCCCGGCGCAGGTGCTCGGCCACTCTGCTCCTGTCCTCTGCCAGCTGCAGAGAGCGGCAGCAGGGAAGGGTTGGCGCGGGCTCAGCCCCTGGGCCGGGCGCTCTCCGCGCCAGCCCCGGCCTCCCCTGCCCGCACAGCCCTGAGGCGCGGCCAGCAGCCGCCGGCGCCGGGCTCTGGAGGGGGCAGAGGGCCGGCTGCTGCCCGGGGAGCCGCGGTGCCGCCCCGCAGCCCCGCCGGGCCGGGGCTCCATCGGCACCCGGCTCGGGCCGCAGGAGCCGGCACGGCCTCGGGCTGCAGCAGCGGGCAGGGGCACAGCTGCCAGCCTGCACACCGAGCACCGCGCTCAGGGGGCTTCTCCAGCCTGGGGCTGCGGCTTCCCGGCCCTCCTTACCAGCCACTCTGTGAACCTCCACAGCTTCTTGCTCTTCACCAGCTTTTCAAGTTCCGTCCTCTTCAGGAACTCGGCCGCACACAGAAGCGTTTCCTGAGAAGCCTGGAGAGCAGCAGAGACGTGGAGATGGCCTCACAGCCCAGGGCGCAGGACCTGTGTCCCTGTGCCAGGGCCTGGAGGAGGCTGCAGCCCACGAGGCGCCAGGGCAGGAGGCAGCCCAGCCCCCTCCCAGGGGAACAGCAGCCGCCCACGAGTCCTCACCTGTGCCACTCGCTGATTCTCATCATGGCAGTGGAAGAAGAGTGGCAGCAGGCTCTGGTGCACATGTGCCTTCAGGGCCTCTTTTTCCTTTTCTTGTGGAAGAGTCACCAATGTTCCAAGGAGCACTATGGAGAGCAGCTGCACCTGGCTATTGTCCTATATGAAGGGAAGAAAAAAAGACCTCAGCATCGGGTGCATGGAGCTCAGCTTGGTGCAGGCCTGCAAATCCGCAGGGCACAAAGTGTCCGGGCAGCAGCCAGTGGCCATGGCTGGGGGCAGTGAGCCTTACGTGGTCAAGGAGTGGCAGGAGAGCCTCAACCAGCTGCAGTGCGATAGGGCTGGGTATCAGCATGTCCTTTTCCAAGATGATAAAGTTGAGGAGCATGGCTGTCATGCTAACTATCTCTCCATCTGCGTCCCACAGGAGCTCCACAAGACTTTCAGTCAGGCTCCACATTTTTTTGCTCTGTGCGGAACAAAAGTTTGGGAAACGCCATCCTGCTGCCGCAGGGCCTAGAGGCCAAAGGGCTGTTCTGAAGCACTTGGGCAGCTGAAGCAGGAGGCAGGAGAGCTGGGAGCAGCTGGCCCAGTGCCCAAAGCCCAGCCAAGCCCAAGTGACTGCATTCCCGAGTGCAGCCTCAGCCCTTGCCCCCTTCTCACCATCAAGGGGTTGTTGATGAGATCAAGAAGGGCTCTGAGCACCAGGTGACACTTCTCCCTGCACCCCCTCTGCAGGTGCCTTGACAAGATTTGCAGGACTCTGTCAGCACCGCGTTCAGTCATGTCCAGGCACTTGAGGACCTGAAAGGCACAGGGCAGTGACAGGGGACCAGCCAGCAGGAGCCCAGAACCGCACAGGGCTGAGCCCAGGCAGCAGCACAGGGCGCGGGCTCCGTCCCAGGCAGCTGTGGCTACGAGAGGGCAGAGAGTTGGGAGGCAGCTGAGCGAGGCAGCGCTGGCCTTCAGGCTCACCTCCACAAAGAACGCCAGGGAGGGCAGCTCCCAGCGTGGCTCCTGTGTGCTGAGCAGCCGGAGCAGGTAGCGAGCGATCCGGGAGCACAAGGGGATGGAGACACAGGACATCTCCCTGGCAGGGGACAAAGTAACCAAGACTGTGGGCCAGGGGGACAAACCTCTCCCAGGACTGACTCACAGAGGTCTGATCTTTCCCCAGCATCCTGCAAGGGCCCCTGGGCTATTTGGGAGGTGGCTCCTTGTGGGCCCCCTCCTCTCCCAGCCTTTTCCAGTCTGCTTGGCTGTCCCTGGGTGACAAGGCCCTCTGGCCCATGACCACAGGCACTGTATGGGGCACCCCAGGCACAGAGCACAAATGTCAGAGGCAGCAGGGAGAAGGGGGGTCTCACTTGGCCAGCAGACCCACGGCATGGTGGTAGGTGTCAGCACACAGCAGCTTGTCCCAGCCACACTTGCGTTCCATTGCCACCACCACATCCTCGTGCTGCATTTGGCAGAGGAGGGACTTGAGGGTCTGCACTGCAAACCTGTGTGCAGAGCAAAGCCCAGGTCACGCTGGGAGCACTGGCTCCTGCCCAGGGATGTGGCAAGGACAGGAGGACTGGCATGGAGCACCTGTTGGGGCTGGTGTCAAGGCCATATTGCTGCTGGCATCCCTTCCAGAAGGTGTTGACCTCCTCTGGCACATCCAGAGTGCTGAAGAGCACTTGGAAGAGCAGATGCACAAACAGGTGGGGGAGATACACAGTCACCATATGTGGCACACAGGGCAGCTGGAGGATCTTCCACATCAGCACAGTTGCCTGCAAAGGACAAAGCCCCTCGAGACAGCGCTCAGTGCCGAGGTGTCCGTGTGGCAGGGCCCGAGAACGGGAGGGAGAGGCCTGGAGAGCCACAGGGGAGCACCGGGCCTGGTGGCCCTGAAGCTGCCCCGAGGCCAGGTTTCAGCCCAGCGCCTGAGGCAGGGAGACGCCGTGAGGGAGGGAGGATGGAGAGCTGCTGGAGAGGTGGCCTTGGGCCAGCAAAGGCCAGTTGCAGAAACTCACAGCCAGGACAAAGACACCCGTTTTGTCCCCATCGGAGGTGCACGTGCTGTGCTCTGGCCAGCTGCCCAGCACATCGAGGAGTACGAGCATGGCCGGCTCTGCAGTCCTGGGCGAACACATGATGCTCTTCCACATGGTCAAAGCAGCTCTGTGGGTCAGAGCTCTGTCTCAGGGGGGTCTGAGACACAGCACCGTGGCCTGGGCAGCAGTGGGGACCTGAGCTGGCTGCCAGCCCTGCCTCTGCCCACTGCCCTCACCAGTAGCACTCAGGCAGCCCAGCCCTGTAGGGACAGGCCCCTGAGGGGCAGCGAGGGAGCAGCAGGCTCGGGGGCTCATGTGCCAGGGCTGGCAAAGGGAGCAGCCAGAGGGCCCTGGGACTCTCTGTTGGTCAGACACCTGGGACAGGCTGTACAGGCTGATGGGCTGGGGAGCCCTGAGCCCTCTGGGCAGGTGGGCCCCATACCTGTCACACAATGGGGCCACACGCAGGAGCGTCATGACTACGTCAGCGGGCCGTTCTTCGGTGAGATCCAGCAGGGTCCTGTTCAGCCTGTGCTCAGCAAACTGGTTGGCCTCGAGCCACTGGTGGATGTACCTCACCATGGCGGGCACCTGGAGAAGGCACGAGGAAACTTGGAAAGCTGCCAGAGGGAGGAATGTGCCCAGCTGCCCCAGAGAAGTGCTTCCCTTGCCACCACACTGCCACGGCCTCAAAGGCTTCCAGGGAGCAGCAGATGTGGCTTGGGATGCCAAGTAATTCCTGGGAGGCTCAAACCCTGGCCACAGGCTGCTTACTTGCTTTGGATTGGAAAACCCCTCCTCTACCAGCATATCAGCCAGGGCAGCACAGGTCTGGGTTTTGAAGATGTGTGAATATGCTCTGGGCCCTGTGCCCATGGTGGTCTCTTCCTCCCGGATCCTCTTCATGAATTTGCAAACCAGCTGTAGGAGAAGGGCAGGAAGCCAGGGATATTCCACGGAATGCTCCAAGCATGGTGCTTGGCTGAGCAGTGCCAGCAGGCCCAGCCCAGGTGGGGATGGCTGCAGGTACCTGCGCTGTTCTGCGGAAGCGGCCACGGGTGCGTTTCTGCTCTTGTGTGCGCTGCACGGCTGCACCTGGCAAAGAGCGAGCGCAGCCGGAGCTGAGGGGCTGCGGGAGAGGCCGGAGAACACAGCCCAGCCCTGCACTGCCCAGGCAGGGACAGCCCTGCGACGCCCCAGGGCATGGAGCACGGCTGTGGGGTGTCTGCCCGGCCCCTATTCCATCCTGTCCATGGGCATGTCCCCAGGGGATGGGATGGGATGGGATGGGATGGGATGGGATGGGATGGGATGGGATGGGATGGGATGGGGCGGGGCCAAGCTGGCTGCAGCCACCAACCCTGCAGCCCAGCAGCCCAGCTCTGCCACTCACCCTCCTGCAGCTGCTTGAATGGCACCACTTCTTCAGTCTCCTGTGCAGGGGCAGCTCCAGGGCCTTCTTCCTCTTCCTCCACCCAGGCCAGCTTGGGCACTCTTGGGGGTCTCTGCTCCATGTCAGTGGCTGGATTTGTGGCTACTTGCAGGAGAGAAGCCTCCAGGTCAGACACGAAGGAGTGCGCTGTGTGGGGGCTCCTCACAGCACTGCTCTGTCCCGTCCTGTCCTGTCAAGTGCTTGGAGCACTGTGGAATGGCCTTGTCACCGCCAGCTCCTATGTCACCACGTGTCACAAAGGGTCCTTGGACATGCTGTTCCATGCCATGGTGACCATGCTGCAGCATGTCACAAAGGGCCCCTGCACACACTGCCCCCTGCGCTATGGCCGCCTCCAGCCCACCCAAGATGGCCAGGTTAGAAGGAATCCCTCACCCCAAGTGTCCAAGACAGGCTGACAGAGTCTTTAGGAACGGCTCAAACCATCAGCAAACGCTGCCCTGCTCTGCGGGCTCAGGGCAGCAGGAGCCCCCGCAGCTGGGAAGTGCACAGGGCCTTCCACAGAAGCTGGCACTGCCTCCTTGAGACATGTCCCAGCTGGTGGCCATCCTAAACCCGCAGGTGTGGCACCCACAAGGAATGTGTGGGTCAGGGCACGAATGCTGCTCTGACCCCTGGGGCCCGGGGAGCGCTGACACCAGCAGGTGAGGCAGAGTCCCTGCCCAAGCAGACCTGCCACCCCCCGAGCCCTGGCAGCGCTGGTGCCCTGTCTCCTGCCCCAGAGACCTGTGCCCCTGGGGGGCTTCTGTGCCAGAGGGAGCCAAACCCACGTGCACTGGGGGGCTGTGCTCCTGCCTGCAGGGGCTGTTGGCAGGAGCACCTGGAGCAACTGCTGGCAACACTTGGTCTCTGTCAGAAGCTCTTACTCCATGCTGAAATTATTTTCTCATTGAAGTTATTGCCTTCAGCACAAAAACACCTTAGCAGCAAAGGCACAGAAGAATCTGGCAAGTAAGAATCCTCAGTTCAGGAAAGCTTTACTTTCCATTGCTCAACTCAAGTAGTTCCAAAACATTGCAAACTTCCCAAATTAATTGGGATAGCCTGAGGAGGAGAAGATTTGGAATTTTGCTTCCCATCTCAAAGCAGCAACTCATTTGCCTTAACCTCATCCATTGAGGGTCACTTTACAGAACATAACACTACACAAAACAAGGGCAAAGCCAAGGGCCATTCTTTGGTTTGCAAATGGTTTTCTATGAAGGGATGATAATATCCTAATTATCTTAAGGAATAAAAGCTCTCAAGAAATGAAAGTCCACTCAGTGTTACAAAAGTAGCCCAAACAAATGAATAGAAGGAAAAAAGGCTAATGCTCCCCCTGGTAGAGATATCGAATTGTCCAGTAAAGTACAGCTCTCCCCTCTTGTTTCTAGCAGGAGAATCAGGACCATGAAGAGGGAAAATCACAAATATTCTTTCTGCCCTCCATAACCAAAGCTGTGCCAAACCAGAGATGCTGCCTTCAAAGTGACTCAAATTCCAACCTAAACCGCTCACCTTCCAGACAACTCCTTCCCCAACACCCCACCAACACCAACACCCCCAAACTCCGGCACAGAAGCCCTCAACACCCCGTCAGGGGCCCCAGCTGCCCCCGTCCCTCTGCAGAGCTTTCCCACCCTCCAGCAGATGCCCGGGTTCCCTGCACGTGCCATGGGATGGCACTCAGGAGATCTGCTCCGAGGCCTTCCCCTGGAGCGAGCTCAGGCTGCCAGGCCTACGGGTCCTGGATCATCCTTCCCACCGAGCCTTCCTGTGCACGGCTGTTCCATCTGCACCTTTGGGCTCAGCTCGGACTTCTCCACCTAACCAGGAGTGTTGCAGCGCGCGTGTGCGGGGCGTGCTGGACGGCTGTGGCACAGGCGTGACTGTCCCCCTGCGAGCTCTGCAATTCCCAGTTATCGGCAGGTCTGGCGCAGGGACAGACAGCGATGACACGGGTCTGGGTGTAGAACAAGATGGATTTATTCCTGGGCTCCCCAGCAAGACTGGGGGGCGGGGGTGAACAGAAGTTTTTATACAGCAACTCAGGAGGCGGGTGTAGGAAAGTGAACCAGTGAGGATATGGTAAGGGAGGAATATAAGGTGGGGCAAATAGCTTATGAGCCTATCAGGGAAAACAGGGGAGGGAATAATACAAAGTAAGGAGTGGGGTATCGAGGGCAGCAAGACAGACACTGAACTCTCCGGAGAAAGGGGTAGGGATAGGGAGGATTGACAGCTTGGAAGGGAGGAGGTTAGGGAAGACCTTGGGAAAATTGGCAACTGGGAAAGGGAGTGGATTAGGCAGGAGAACAGGGGGCAAACATGGATTCAAAGCAAAACACACCACAATATCTCCCTGTGTCTTTTTACAAAAGGGAGGAGAGTTCTGGGGTTCAAAACAAATTAATGAATCTATTATATAACATATCGTATACACAACCTATCATATAACAGATTTTACCATATAACAAATTATTACAGCAACAGAAAAGAATTCAAAAATTATCAGGAAAAAATGAACTACTCATGACCATAATGCATGGGGTAAGGATCTTCTTCACATAAGAAACTTAATATAAAATGTACAAAGTTATTATATACGGAATCAGGGTCCGGAGGAGGAATTGCAGTGGAATTATCTTGAAGTAAGACTGGGCTTGAAGCATGAATCACCGAGGAATCTGCAGGTTCTGGCTTTCTGGGGTTTGAAAGTGATTTTGGAGGTCACTCCTCCTGTAGGATGTGATCAGCAAATGGAGATGTGGTCTTGCTCATTTTATTTTATGCTACTGTGGGTATTAACTGGACAGAATGATTCCTCTCTCTATAATATATAACTTAACAAACAGATTATTTTAAAGTATCAAGAATATAATGAACAATTTTTTAGTCAAGAAATTTAGTTGGGAATGTGGGAAAATGGTTAAACAAAAATCAACAAAGATCATGAAGTGTAAATACGGTCTAAATGTAAATTAATGAACTCTTTTCCCAAAGCGTACTGTGAAAACTTTAAAACAATATTGAAATTAAAAAGAACATTTGGTAGGGCATAATTAAGGAAATGGATGGGCAACTTGGGCAGTCACTCTTGAATAATTTTGTTCTTATATTAATTAAACTGTTTCTTTTTATTTTCATTTTGATGATAGTAATTTTTTTTTTTTTTACTTTGGACAGTTTTTTCTTATGTGATATTTCTTTTTACAGGTGAAACAAATTTTTGACTTTGATGGGCAAACACTTGCGTCATGTCTCTTTTTTCTATACTTAGAACATATTAAAAATTGTTCTTTTTGGTTCCGTTTTTAATTTATCTCAACTGTGGAAGCTTGTAGGTTAATGATCTTGAACAGTTTCCACAAAGGCTTTGAAGGGTCAAGGGCTTTGGGGAGATTCTTCCAAAAATTAAATGCAAATTGAATTCAAAATTGATTCAGTTCATAAGAAGAAATATGATTACTTTGGCGACTGCCACAAGTGTTATGGGGTGTCGATAAGGGGACGAACCTGGGCGCCGCCATCCTAGGGAGAGACAAAATGGAGGATTCCAGGTCTGGGTTTCCAGCTCCACCTTCCTCCGAAGGAGGTCTCTCCATAAAAGAGGGTGATCTCCCAAGAAGGAGGGTCCCCTGACGGGAGGCCCCATAGGCGATCCTCGCCCCAGAGCAGGAGCCGGAATAAGGAATGGGGGATGGTCCAACCCCACCTTCCAACAAAGGGCACTGGCCCCACACGCGATTCGTGCAGGGGCCTCTGCGGAAGGGGTGGGGCTGGCGGGAAACTTGGGGCCGGAGAAGAAGGGTCCAGGCAGGAAAGGGTGTTCCAAGCAGTGTGGCCATCACTACCTTGGAAAGGAGTGCCGAGTGCACTACAGTTCCCTCAAGAGGTCTGAACAGTGTCCAGCGGGGTGCTTGGGGTGCTGTGGCCAACACAATCCCCAAGGGAGGATAGGGTAGGGTTTTGGGAAGTCCGAGGGACAGAGGGTACAGGGAGCTTCACAGGAGCCACAGGGGAACTTACAGGGGAGGAGTCCAACGCAGCTAAATTTCAACGAGGCGCATGGGTGTCAGGGGCTTCTTGCATAATATTAGATTCTCCACTATTCTTATAAACGTGCCATCGTTTGATGGAAAATTTCTTCCCTATTCTTGTCTTTTCTACTCTCTCAGCCCTCATGGGATACCCCAGCCTTTGGGGGAGAGCCCAGCTTTGGGTAAGAGAGAGACTAGAAAAGCACCTCCTGATAAGTGGAGACTACCCTCAGGGGATGCCCCAACCTTTTGGGGAAGAGTGAGGATCCAAGGGAGTGATGGTGAAGATCCCCTTGGATCAGGAGAGTACCCTGTGGTCTCCGCAAGCTTGGCCACCAGCTTGTGGAGACTAAACCCACCCGCCAGGAAAATACCCTGCTTCGGCTTACTTACCCTCAGAGCTGTCCTTTGCTTTTAGTTAGTTTTAGCTAGCTGAGGCAAAGAAGTTCCCTGGACTGTGGCTTTTTCTTTTCTTCAGACCTGCTCAAACCTGCTCTGGACTGAGCACCCAGAAGAGCACTGGCAGCTCACACCTGTGGCCCACCAGGCCCGGCCTGGGCCGCAGCATTTCCAGTGCCGGAGGGACCGATAAGAGACTGAGTGAGCCGAACTGCAGCCCGGGGAGGGGACTTTCTGAGTTTATCTCTCTTTTGGAGCAGCAAGAAGTTTTATTGTTTAATATTCTTTAGGTTTTCTTGCTTAATAAAGAGTCTTTTCCATTTTCCAACTAAGGGGTGGAGTGTGTCTGTTTTAAATGGGGAAGCTTAGGAGTTTTAGGTTTCTTCAAAAAATAAAAGAAGAAAACCCCTCTTTGCCTGAGCACAGCCAGTTCTCCAAGCACAGCAGGTCCCAGGTGACTGAGCAGAGACAGGACGGGCTTGGGCTATGTGGGGCAAGGTTGTCCACACTGCCTCAGACCTCCAGGCACAGCTTCTCTGACTAGGCCAGACATCCTCAGGAGAGTCTCTGGGCCAATATCAGTCGCTGAATGCTGCAGTCACCTCTGCTCTACATAGAACAGTCATAAAATATACTCTTCAAAGAGGAACATGGATTTATTGGAAGCTCTTGCAAATAGTTTTCCATCAGTATTGTAGGAAAGCTTCCTAATGGACTGCACTAGAGCAGAAGGAAATCAGGGCAGAGCCATGGTTTGTCAGGACTTGCTTGATCCCAATGAGCCCCGCGGTGCATTTAGAGCTGAGCCCTGGAAGCTCAGGGCCTGAGAGGAGATTGCGCCAACCGAACCAGGAGTCAAAGTCCAAGGAAAAACCCAAAGTGTCTCAAAAAATGGGTCCCCTGAGGTCCACCCACACAGACCCTTCATGGAGTCGTTGGAGGAGAGAATTGTAGGAGCAGGTACGAATCCTACACCCAGGGAATGTGCCCCAATAGTGTTTGAACCTCAGCAAGGACAATGCACAGCAGCGACACAGAAGAGGGGATTCCTCTGCCAGTGTGCAGGAGTCAGGACTCTGGATCTGGGCTCAACACTGCAACGTTCCCGTGTTTGGACAGACGAAGGGGCTGTCCCCGGGGCGTGCGGGGCTCGGCCGTGGGGCGAGCGGGGAACGGACACGCGGACAAACAGCCTCGGTGCTTCAGTTGCAGAGGCAGCAGCGGCGGCGGCGGCAGCAGTGGCGGCAGCAGCAGCAGCATAAGCAGTTTTTCTCTTCTTTTTCTTTCTCTTCTTTCTCTCCTGCTGTCAGACACCTTCCTCTTGGTGTCCCTTACCCGCTGTTCCTCCCCTCTCCCCGCCTCCTTCTCCCCCCTGCCCGGCCGGGCCATGTCCCCGGCCCGCCCCCGGCCCTGGGTGGGGCTGCCCCGTCCCCAACCCCGCCCGCCCCGCCGCGGTCTCGCCTCCGCCCGGCTCTGGCTGTGCTGTCAGTGGCACTGCTGGGCGGGCATCAGTGCCTGGGGCTGGGGCAGCATCGCCGCCCCTTGGCTCCGCCTGGCCCGAGCCCGGCCCCGGCCCCGCCGCAGGGCCTGGCCCTGGCCCCGGCCCCGGCTCCTCCCGGGCCCCGCGGAGGACACACGCGGCACGGCCGCTCCCGCCGCCTCCGCCGCGGCTTCTCCGGCCCGAGCTCCGCCGCTCGGCAGCGCAGCCGCCAGCCCCGAGCCTCCCGAGTCCCGTTCCCGAGACCGAAGGCCTGGGGATGGCCGGCCCGAGGCGGTTGAGGGGCGCTCGGGGGCCGCTCCTGGCCCCGGGCCGAGCGCTGACAGCCGCGTCCCGCCCGCAGGGAAGGCGCAGGAGGCGCTGCAGCAGCGGTACCGAGTGGGTTCGCTGCTGGGGCGCGGCGGCTTCGGCAGCGTCTTCGCAGCCACGCGGCTCTCGGACGGTGCCCCGGTGAGCGGCGGGGCCGGCAGCGGGCGCAGGAGGAGGAAGAAGGCAGAGTAGGGGGAAGAGAAGGAGGAGGAGAAAGGAGGGAGAGGAGGAGGAGGAGGAGGATGGAGGAGGAAAAGTAGGGGGAGGAGGGAGGAGGAGGAGGAAGAGAAGGAGGAGGAGGAAGGACATGGTGTCCACTGGCTTCCCTGTTGTGGTCCAGCTGCTGGAGTGGCTTGAGCTCCCCAACAACATCGTGATGGTGCTGGGGCGGCCACAGCAGTCTCAGGACCTCCTGCATTTCATTCGGGCACGGAGGTTCCTGTCTGAAGAGGTGGCACGGCAGCTGTTCCGCCAGGTGCTGGAGGCCGTGCGGCACTGCACCAGCCGCAGGGTCCTGCACCGTGACATCAAACCAGAGAACATCCTGGTTGACCTGGCCACTGGCCAGGCAAAATTGATTGACTTTGGCTGTGGCACCTACCTGCAAGACACAGCCTACACTCACTTTGCAGGTGAGCCCGGGCAGGGGTGTGCTCCCGGTCCCGCCATCTCATGGCCCAACATCTCACAGGCCAAGCTGGGTGTGGCAGCGAGGATTCTCCCTTTTGCTGCCAGTCAGGGTACTGAGCCTTCCCCTGAGTTGCTTTGAGCGGGGCTGGGTAGAGAGGCATCTTCCAGCCCTGCTGGCAGCCTTTGCCCACCACTCTGCCTGGGGCTGGGGTTGGAGCAGCAGCAGCCGGCCTGACAAAAACATCCGTGGGTGGGGGTAGCAGAGGAGGGGGCGGTGGACGGTTGAAAAAAGTGTTTATTTTCTTATCTCATGGGTTTAAATAGTCTTGGGGGACTTTGCTACGTCAGGGGGGGTTGGTAGGGCCTCTAGGGTTAGTCAGGAGTTGAAAACTACTGGGTTAGGTGTGGTTACATGTTCTGGGGGTGGTAGATAATGTGTTGCAGGGTGAAGGGGGAAGGGTCTTTCTTGCCGTCACATCCCGGGATCTTCCGTTCGCCTGTCCCTATCTACTACATCTGGCCAGGACCAGTGCACCAGCCAGTTTGGTGTGCAGGCGAGAGGAAGGGCTTGGGCTGCTCCAATCACCTTGTTTGTCTTGGCTTCATAATATTTTTGGGGCACTGCAGGCAGGGAGGATAAGGACATGTTTTTTCCCCCAGCCCTGAGTGGGGTTTTGCTTTACATGTCATGGTCAGGCCTTGCTGGGGCTTCTGCTGCCCTCTTCCATCACCAGTGGCTTCTTGTCCAGCCCTGAGTTTGTACACAAGTCCCAGGTGCTGGCGAGAGTGCAGCAGTCGCCCCGCGTGCCACTGGGGCAGCCCCTGCACGCCCAGGGATGCTGGGGCCAGGCTCTGGTAGCAGCAGCAGCATTCCCCCGATGAACTCCATCTGTATTCCACAGGAACACTTTCATACAGCCCCCCGGAATGGACCCACTTGGGCTGGTACTATGGAGAGGCAGCAACGATCTGGTCCCTGGGCATCCTGCTGCACCAGATGGTCTGCGGGCAGCACCCTTTCAGGAGGGGCCGGAAGATCAGCTGGGACCATCAGCTCTCGCTGCCACAGCGGCTCTCTCCAGGTGGATCCTCATCTCTGGCCATGGGGGAATACCAGTGCTGGGAGACAGCAGCAGCTCGTGAGCATCTCGCTCTGGCAGCCGCTGAGGAGGTGGCACACGTCCTGCTCTCCTGCTCTCCTCCACAACAGAGAATTGATGAGAAAGTTTAGGCCCAGCCAGGAGCACAAAAGCAGCATGGCCTGGGCATGGGAAGAGTGGGGCAAAGCAGACAGGAGCCTTCTCTAGCTGACCGCTGGTTTCTGGTTTCTCTGCCCAGAGTGCCAAGATCTTATCAGGGGGTGTTTATCCATGCACTTCTTGGACAGACCTTCCTTAGAAGACCTGTTCTGTGAACCTTGGATACAGGATATTCACCTGCCGTAGAAGAAGGGAGAGAGCCACATGCACACTTTGCTGCAGGGCCCTGGTGAGTTACAGCTCCACACATGCCCTGGCAATCAGAAGCAAGGAAACCCAGACTTTTTTCCCTGCCTGTATCAATGCACTGGGGTCTTTGGGTGGGAACACACAGCCCTTGTGCTGGAGCTGAGCTGCTCTGCCCAGCACTGGTGGCTGCCATCCGAGCTGGTTTTGCGTGTCCTGGTTCCCTGACAGCTGGGGCCCTGGGCAGAACCCTGACAGCCTGGTCTGACCCCCAGGGAAGGAGAAGGAGCCCCTGGAGAAGCTGTACCAGGTGGGGCTGCTGCTGCTGCTGGAGACAGTGAGGATGACATCAAGGATGACAAATTCTTCCTCAAGTTGGCCACTGGCAGCTGAAGATGATGGACTTCTGGCACTGTCTTCAAAGCCAGGCTCCACAGCGAATTTGCAGATGAGTCCACAGCCGGGGAAATGCTCCCAGATTTGGGCATTGCTCAGACTGGCTGGGAACAAAAGGTTCCCCCTGTGCTGGGGCAGATGCAACTTCAGTTGGCTGCCCAGCTGCTTTTTGGCAGGGCTGGGGGCACGGGTTGGGGTGGATACAAAATGGGAGTGGGCTCCTGGCCCTGCCAACAGCCCCCAGCACCCAGCATGGCCTGGGCTGAGGCTGGGGCTGGGGCTGGGGCAGCCAGCCTGACACAAACAAACCTCCATGGTGGGAGCAGAGGTGGGATTCCAGAACCTGTGTGTTATGAACAAAACAGCCTGGCTGGCACACTTGGCTTGGGCTAAGTACTGACATTGAAATGTTAATTAGCTAATTGTTCCTGGGAATCACCTACCTCCCCCCACCCTCACTACCATTTTAGGACTGGGATGCAAAATAATCCAGTGGAATCATGGGAGGGGGTTTTGGGGATGAAAAACACCCCTAAATGGAAAAGGGGGGCACAGTGGAGGGGGCTGGATGGATGTGCTCGTTGGGGAAAAGGGAACCCCATCCCTAGTCTGTGTTTGACCTGTCACCATAAGCTACAGAGGACCAGAGTGGACTGGGCTGTGGGAAGCAGGAGCAAAGCACACACACACTTCCTGGTGCTGCCAGGAGGGAAGGAGAGGGACAGCTGCTGCTGGACTTCGGCAGCAGGCTCTGCACATCCCCTCACCCTGCGGCCACCAGTGTGCCAGGAGGGAAGGAGAGAGGACGGTCTGCTGGGACTTGAGATATGGACTGCATACCTCTTCACCTCCAGCTACCAGCGTGCCATGGAGACTCCAGGGACAGACTCTGCAGCCTGCTCACCCTTCAGCGACCGGAGAAGCTACAACAGCGGGGGTGAGCTCCTCGTTGAGCCCCCTGCCGAGTTGACTTTTTAATAAAGAGCTGACTATTAATAAAGGCATAGACCTTGTTCATTTCAAACTGGGGGCTCGGTCCTGGGATAGCCATGCCCGAAGAGGAACCCTGGACAGCTGGACAGCTCGACCATCTGCTTCGAGGGACCCTCGGGATTTGCTGGCTACCAGACCCTAGGATCAATCGTGAGGAGCCACGCGGAGGGACGACGGATTGGTGAGAAAAACTGGGAGGCGAGCGAGTGAGTGAATGAGTGAGACGGGGGCCAGCAGCTCGGACCCCCGAAGTTAAAGGGACCCCTAGTACCCCGTTTCCGGACTCCTGCGAAGGGGCCGGCCGGGAATGGGGGGAAGCGAGTGGAACAGAGAGACTGAGGCCTCTCCTTAGAGGTAAAGGCCCTCCCCTGGGCATGTGGAGGCTCTCTAGGGATAAAGTAAGTCCCTGGCAATCAGGGCGAGGGAGTTGTCCACAGCAGGGCAGGTGGGATGTCCCTGGCAGGAAGGGGGCATGTCCTGGCATACAGGGGCATTTCCTGGCAGATAGGGCATAGGTCCTGGCAAGAAGAGGGCGTGTCCTGGCAGGCAGGGCCAGGTCCTGGCAGGTACAGGGCATTTCCTGGCAGACAGGGGGCATGTCCTGGCAGATAGGGCATAGGTCCTGACAAGAAGGGTGCGTGTCCTGGCAGGCATGGTTATGTCCTGGCAGGCAGGGGGCATGTCCTTGTAGGCAGAGGGCATGCCCCAACAGGCAAGGGGCATGTCCTGGCAGGAAAGGGACATGTTCTGGTAGGCAGGGGGCATGTCCTAATGGGCAAAGGGCATGTCCTGGCAGGCAGGGAGCATGCCCTAGCAGGCAGGGGCATGTCCTGGGAAGAAGAGGACATAGGTCCTGGCAAGGGAGGGCATGTCCTGGCAGGCAGGGGGCATGTCCTGGCAGGCAGGGGGCATGTCCTGGGAGACAGGGGGCATGTTCTAACAGGCAGGAGGCAGGTCCTGGCAGGTAGGGCATGTCCTAACAAGAGGGGGGAATGTCCTGGCAGGCAGGGGGCAGGTCCTGGAAGGCAGGGTACATGTTCTGGCAGGCAGGGCCAGGTCCTGGCAGGCAGGGAGCAGGTTCTGGCAGGTAGGGCAATTAATAACAGGCAAAGGACAGGTCCTGGCAATAAGGGGGCATGTCCTGGCAGACAGGGGGCAAGTCCTGGCAGATAGGGCATAGGTCCTAGCAAGAGGGGGGAATGTCCTGGCAGGCAGGGGCAGGTCCTGGAAGGCAGGGTACATGTTCTGGCAGGCAGGGCCAGGTCCTGGCAGGCAGGGGGCAGGTCCTGACAGCAGGATCATGTCCTGGCAGGTAGGGCCAGGCCCTGGCAGACAGGGGGCAGGTCCTGGCAGGTAGGGCAATTGATAACGGGCAAAGGACAGGTTCTGGCAAGAAGGGGGCGTGTCCTGGCAGACAGGGGTAATGTCCTGGCAGGCAGGGAGTAGGTCCTGGAAGGCAGGGTACATGTTCTGGCAGACAGGAGGCATGTCGGGGAAGACAGAGTAAGTAAGCAAGTAAGGAAGCGAGTAGAAAGGCAAGCAGGCTAAGCCTAGTAGGAGAGTCAGGTGAGGGGACTTGGCCGGAGTTCGAGTGTAAGGCTCGGCAGGACGTTCAGCCTTACCTCGGCAGGGAGACCAAGCTTCCTAAGCCTAGTAAGGAGGTTGGGCAAAAGGCCAAATAAAGAACTGGGGCGAGACCTACCTAGGGTCCAAGCCTAGAAAGTCCATCAAGAAGTCCAGAAAGAATAGGAAAACAAAAGACAATATATGGGAGTATGATTAGTGGTTATCCTAGGCAAGTGACAAGAGATAAATGCCAAGAGTGGGAGGTTAACTAGAAGAGATTAAGTTCAGTCAAGAGATTTAAAATACTAAGTTGTGGGAAGGAGCCAGATAAACTGTAGTTGCATATCTGTATATTCCATTTTAGAGGGGAGCACCATTTAAGGTAGATTTTTTTTCTTTCCTTTTGAGGCCTGGAAATGGGAATAAGTTATAGCAAAGGAGTGGATCCTTCAAAAGAGAAAGCAAAGAGAATTCTTCCTAACAGGCCCTTAGGGCAATTTTTAGACCAATGGGATTCTTGGGAAACCACAAAGGGTCTAGACAAGAGTACTGAAGTATGGCCAAAGTTAAAATTACAGGGAGAGTGGCCATAGTATAGAACCCAAGATCCGTAGATATATAATCAGCTAAACCAACACCTAGAAGCCCTAAGATTATATTTAAAGAAAGAAGAAGAAAAAGCCAAAACTGGAGCTAGACTTATGGTTGCAGTTGCTTGAGAAAGTATAAGAGCAGGCAGGTCACCACCAGCACTGCCGTCTAAGTCAAGTTGGAATAGACCAGGGCTGTTACCAAAGAAATAGAGATCAACCAGCACCATCATATGAAACAAATAAGAACTTTAATGACTTTAAGAAACCTGAAGCTTCACAAAGCAATAGGAGGTGCTATTACTGTCATGAGATGTGTCTTATGTTTCAGTTTAATGAAGCAATGCATAAAGAACAAAAAGTCTTAGAAGAGATTTCAAGGGGAGATGACTAGGGGTGTTGGGAGTTCAATAAGCAAAGAGATACAATCAACCATCAACAAGAGCCCTTGGTAAACTTTAAAGTAAGTCCCCACTAAGAAGATTTTGAGTTCTTAGTTAACACAAGGGTAGATAAGTCCAGGACAAGTTACCAGTAAGAGTCAACATTGGGAAGAAAGTCTGTGAGGTTTTAGGAATGAAAGGGAAGGCCAAAGTAATCTCTTAAGAAGAGACTTGCAAGTCCTATGAAGGATAAGGAGCATCCCACGAGATAAAAGGTAGTTCAAGTCATGAATTGACCCACTGGGGAATCCAAAGTTTGTGCAACCACTTTTTTTACGGGAGAATTTATATATTGGAGCGTATGACCTGGCAAAAGCAGTCACAAGAAGGTGTGCGATTTGCCTGAAAACTGACCAAAAGGTAATGAGAAAACAAGCACATGGGGGGAGAAAGCTTGCTTTAAGACCTTTCCAGAACATACAAGTAGATTTCACTGAAATGCCCCCTGTGCAGAGGTACAAGCATTTACCAGTGATCGTAGATCATTTCACTCAGTGGGTGGAGGCTTTCTCAGCCAAAAAGGAAACTGTGCAAGAAGTTGCAACAATAATCTCAGAAAAAATCATACCTCGATACGAGCTAGTCAATAACTTTGACTCGGACCGAGGTCAACATTTTGTTGCTCAAACTTTGCATCAAGTAACAAAAGCCCTGGAGATAAAGTAGAAATTGCACACCCCATGGCATCCTCAAAGCTCGGGAAAGGTAGAAAGAATGAATAGAACTCTTAAAAAAAGTAATAACCAAATTAATTAAAGAGACAAAAATGAATTAGCTCAAGTGTTTACCTCTTGCTCTCTTGCATATCGGAACAGACCTTGGTATGACATGGGGGTTTCTCCTTATAAAATGATGTTCAGACTCCCTTTTCTAACCACCCCTTTCAGTACTGCAGATTATTAAAAAGGGGAGGCAGTAACTTAAAAATATTTAAAATCATAAGAAAATCCTAGAAGGCCTCAGAAAGAAGGGGTATCTCCCCCAGACCTCCCCTCTGGATACCAATGCCCACAACATCAGTCCCGGGGACTGGGCGTTAATAAAATCCTGGAACACCACCACTCCACTAACCCCCAAATTTGAAGGACCTTTCCAGGTGTTACTCACCACACACACTGCGATGTGAACCCAAGAAAAAGGCTGGATCCATATCCACAGAGTAAAAGGACCAGGACCATCCCCAGACGCCAAACCAGACCCAACAGGGTCACCCACCTCCTCTTGTACATAAATGGTATTGCTAGAAGCTGATATACGGTAAGGTGGTAATAACCGCTTCTGAGTTAAAGTACTCTTGTCAAAGTTTAAGTACTTTGTAACTGTTTAATACGAATAAGTGCCCTTTAGAGGGTCACCCAACCCACCTCCTCCTGTGCCTAGACAGGTATTAAGGAACCAAAAGACTTAAAGGTAACTTTAAAGAAGACTTGCTAAAAGCTGATATACAAAATTAAGAGAATTACCCAAAGAAGCTAACCCTCAAAAGCCAGAGACTGTAAGTTGATGTGGGCTTAAGCCCGATCAAAGAAATAGAGGCAGGATTTGTTATGAACAAAACAGCCTGGCTGGGACACTTGGCTTGAGCTAAGTACTGACATTGAACTGTTAATTAGCTAATTGTTCCTGGGAGTCACCTACCTCCCCCCACCCTCACTACCATTTTAGGACTGGGATGCAAAATAATCCAGTGGAATCATGGGAGGGGGTTTTGGGGATGAAAAACACCCCTAAATGGAAAAGATGGGCACAGTGGAGGGGGCTGGATGGGTGTGCTGGTTGGGGAAAAGGGAACCCCATCCCTAGTCTGTGTTTGACCTGTCACCATAACCTACAGAGGACCAGACTGGACTGGGCTGTGGGAAGCAGGAGCAAAGCAGACACACACTTCCTGGTGCTGCCAGGAGGGAAGGAGAGGGACAGCTGCTGCTGGGCTTCGGCAGCAGGCTCTGCACATCCCCTCACCCTGCGGCCACCAGTGTGCCGGGAGGAAAGGAGAGAGGACGGTCTGCTGGGACTTCAGATAAGGACTGCACACCTCTTCACCTCCAGCTACCAGCGTGCCACGGGGACTCCAGGGACAGACTCTGCATGCCTGCTCACCCTTCAGCGACCGGAGAAGCTACAACAGCGGGGGTGAGCTCCTTGTTGAGCCCCCTGCCGAGCTGACTTTTTAATAAAGAGCTGACTATTAATAAAGGCATAGACCCTGTTCATTTCACTTCCTATGCAAAAGAGCCCTCCTTCTTATCTACACAGAAATGGCCAAAACTGGGGTTCCACCTCCCAATTTCCCTATACCCAAGGGTTGCTTCCAGCCCAAATCTGCCAGTACCATCAAGGCTCCTGGAGCACAGGGGCTCCATGCTTTCCTTGCTGTGGAAAAGAACTCTTCACCTTTTCTGATGCCTATTGCCAAAACTGACACTCTGCCTAAAAATTTTCCTCTGTGCAAGAGTATCTCCCAGAAAATAACCTGCCAGCTCTAGCTGGCCTTTGCCTCTGGTGGTCACCTCTCATCTGCCCCTGAAGCACTGGGGCTCTGTTCCTTCATTCCTATGGAAAAGAATTGGTCTTCATGTCCAGGGTCTATGGCCAAACTTAGAATTTGGCCTGCCAAATTCCGTATATCCAAGACTTGCTCCCAGACAAAAGTAGACAGGACAGACAGGTCAGGCTGGCCCTGTCCTCTGGTGATTTTCTTAGACTCTGAGCTGAATGTTTTCATTTGAAAACACCTTGGAGAGGGCCCAGAGATCTCCCAAGGAGGGGTTCTGAGGCCTCCGGCACATGACCACTGTATATGGACAAAGGAGCTCTGTGCTCTGGGCTGCTGTGGTGGTTTTGCATCACAGAAGTGATGTCCTGAGAGAAGCTGCTAACAGTTTCTGCCATGTCTGACAAAAAAACCAATAAGTAATTAGCTTTGAGAGCTGACAATCTGTTAAACCACTAAGCAAACTGCAGACGCCTCTGTGCAGACCCAAGTTGAAGATGAGAAAGCCTGGCTGGGTCTCTCTCCCCTCTGGCCCCAAAGAGGTGCCAAGGCCGGCCCAGCCCCGTCTCGGCCGTGGGGCCGGGCGGCTCCTGCCGTGGGGCCGGGCCCCTTCCCAGGGAGCCGCCAGGCCCCATCGGCTGCCGGGCAGGGCAGGGGAGGCCGCGGGGCCGAGGCCGGGCCGTGGCTGCGGGTGCTGACATCTGGCCGCTGCCGAGCCCTGCCCCGCCGCCAGCCCGGGCCCAGCCGGGATCCGCCGGGCCCCAGGAGCAGCCCCGGGCCGGGCCGGCTCGGCCGAGGCTCTGCCGCCCTTGGGCTTCGCCCGCAGCCAGCGGGCAGGGGAGGAGAAGCCATCGGCCCCGGCCGTGCTGCTGCTGGGCTCTGGCCTGGCTGCTGAGATCCTGGCCCTGCCCCAGCGCGGCCCAGCCTGACACAGCCCCAGCGCAGCCGCTGCAGAAACCTCCATGGGAAAACAGCTCCGGCCGCAAGGACCGAGCCCGGCCGGGCTCACGGAACCATCTGCGGCCCCGGGCAGATATTGACTCTGCCAGTGCTGCCATCCTGCCTCCAGTGAGAGAAAAGGACACAGGGCAGGCACACAGAGCAGCAACATGAACCCACTGAGGTCAGTGAAGAGGTTGTTGAGTCCCAGATGGGAGGGATGAGGAGATGCCTTGATCCTGGGGCTGAAATCCTTTGGTAAACCTGTGGAGAAGGATGTCATTGATACATCAGACTCTCTTTTTCCCTATAATGCATTGAAAAGTATGGGGAGATGACTTGTTTCAGCAAAGGCCTCCATGCTAAAGTAAGCAAATGTTGCAGTAGCTGTGATCCCATAAGAAGTTTGAAAAGAAAAAAAAACAGTGATGAGACCCTGTGCCCCCAGGGAGAGAAGAGGAAGACCTCTGTTCCCAGAGATGAAGATGATTTCAGACATAGATGAAGAGAACCTTTGCTCTTAAATAGCTGATCTTGCAACTAATACCCCATAAGTTAACATGGACTATAAACACAGCTGTGGGAAAAGCTGTGAAAAAAATGAGAGGGACTTGACAATTACAGATTTTTCTGGGCAGTTGCTGTTCGTGGAAATGAAAAGCCATGAGATACCTGTTTTCTTGTGGAGAAGTGTCAATAACGTTAACAAGAGGAACTTCTCCTGCTAAGTTAACTGAAGCAAGACTATTCTAGAGGTAGTGAACTGACTGAAAATTTTAGGTTTTTTCTCTTTACATTGTCAGGTTGTATGGAGAGAGGAAGTGTTCTGAAAATTTTGTCTGATTCTTATTACTCTTTCTTTTAGTTACTGTTAATAAACTTTTCTTTACACCCATTTAAAGTTTTGAGCAAACTTTTCCTTTCTCCTAATCCTACCTCAGAGCAGGAAATGAGTAAGTATATTCTAGTGAGTGCACTCGTAATTAGCCAACGCTGAACCCACCACACTAATTGATGCATTTTCCAAGAAATCTTAAAATTATAAACAAAAATCACTACAGAAACGTCCTGATTAATTGCCTCAGACAAGAGGGAAATCACAGCAGAGCCATAGTTTGTCAGGACTTGCTTGATCCTAATGAGCCCCGTGGTGCATTTGGAGCTGAGCCCTGAAACCTCAGGACCTGAGAGGAGATTGCACAAACCTTTCCAGGACTCAAAGTCAAAAGAAAGCCCCAAAGTGGTTGGAGTCTCAAAGCATGAATGGGTCCCACTGAGGTCCATCCCCAACACAGGCTCCTCATGGACTCCTTGGACGAGAGAACTGGAGGCTGAGATGGCACAAAAACCTCTCAGAGACTCAAAATGGCACAAAGACCTCTCAGTGTGGAAAGGAAAGTCCAAAGTACCTCAAACCCTGAGTATCTCAAAGCATTAATGAGCTCCACTGAGTGTCAGTACAAAGCTCTCTAGGGACTCATTAAAGCAGATAATTGGGGCCATGATTGCACAAACCTCTCACTGACTCTGGATCAAAAGGGAAACACCAAGTACCTTAAAAGAACTGAAGTACCTTGAAGCATTAATGAGCCCCAGTGAGTGTTGCTCCTGACAAAGCCTCTCCAGGGACTAATTAAAGTAGATAATTGGAGGCCATGATTGCAGAAAGCTCTCAGAGACTCCAAGGCAAAAGCAAAAGGCAAAGTCCTGTGAAAAACCTGCAGTCCCTGGGAGCATGAAGGAGCCCCCAGGGCCATTCCTGACCAAGGCTCCCCAGGGACTCCTTCCAGCAGATCCTTGAGGCCACTGGGATGTGGGCTAGGGGGGGATGCTGAGGGCAGGACCAGGGGGTGACAGTGCCCAGCCTGGCTGGGGCTGTGCCAGGAGGCCCCATGGCCTCAGGACAAGGTGTCTCCTCACAGCCCTTGGTGGCACAGACCCTGCTGTGCCCCAGGGCACCAAGACTTGGCTTCTCTTTGTCCCCACCTGTCATCAGTGCCTCCAGTTCTCTGCTCTGCCTGGGGCCTGGGGACACTTTCTCAGTCATGTCCCTCAGTGGGACCCATTAAAAGTCAGAGAAACTTTGGAGCTGGATTCTGACTTGGAGTTCTGGAGAGGTTTCTGCAGCTCCCTCTCAGGGCCTGATGTTCAGGGCCTGAGCACAAAGCCCCAGAGGGTCATTAAAGTCCTTGTGCTGTGTCTGTGCTGCTGAGCTGGGCCAGGCTCCTGGCACAGAGGGTGATGCTGGTAACCAAGGAGAGCTTCAAAAGCACATTTCTCTTGCTGAGCAGCTCTTCTCCCAGCCCAGCAGGGCTGGGGCACTGCCTGCAGCCAGCCCGGGCACAGCACAGAGGCACAGAGAGCTTCAATCAGTCAGGGCTAGGAAGGGCTGAGAAGTGCCTGGGGCAGAATCACTGCCAGCCCTTGGCACAGGAACCTCTGGCTGCAGGACAATGCAGCTGCAGCTCCTGCAGTGATCTCCTAAAGCTGGAACATCCCAATGCCCACAGACCCTGTGAGTACATTCTGTGGTTATCTCTTGTGCAGAGCAGCCAGAGTGAGTGAATGTGAGCAGTGATAACAAAAACTGGGACAAAGAAGGCCCTGGACTTACTCCAACGGGTTGAGCCAGGGGCGTGTAACTGGGGAAACTGAATCTCCTATTGGATGTTCCGTTTAAATATCCTAAATAATCAACCTTAATAAATTGTTGAAATCAGGGGCTGAGTGTGCCCCATTCCCACTGGGACACCTGGAAGCTTCCAAGAAAGGTCTGGTGTTGCTATCGCGCTGGCGCGGTAGTGTGGAGAAAGGGTTTTAGAAAGGCCTTGGGAATGGGAAACTGATGAAAAGATACATTTATGTATGCCCCATTGTTTCAGGAAAGTTTTGCTTCAGCATTTTTCTGTAAACCCCTTTTTCACCACCCCTGAGCAGTTCCCATTGGACCCGACCCCTGGGGTGGTTCTGATGAGCCCATGCTGGACACTGTCTCTATTGTTTAGACCTTATATCTTATTTTTGCTGTATAAAACTGTATCTGGGCAGTAGCCCAGGGAAAAGCCGGGGAATCTCAGGAAAACGGAAAGCTGGACAAGACAAACGCAGATCTGAACCAATGTGGTTAATCAAACGTTCTCCGTTTATTCAAGATAAGATGGTAGTTTATATAAGCTTCTACATAGTTTACAAAAACAAAGACACTCTGATTGGCAAGCTAACATTGTTTACCTTTTCCTTAAAACGGCCTACACCTTACACTATGAAACCTGTACTAATTCACACCAAGACAGCCCAGTGGTCCCCATCACACCTTAAGACTATTTCTATCTGCGCCACAAGCTCTGAATTTCTAACTGTGTCAGAGGCTTGAAGGCCTCACCAGGCCCAAATCTGAGGCCTAGACTGGAGTAGCTCAAATCTCATAACTCATGTCCTCTTTCTCTCAAAAATGCTGCAACACCAGGGTCTTTTGTCCCTGCAACCGTTCAGGCAATACAATCTCTCTGGACTGCACACAACTGACCTCTCTTCGTCTCTTTATCTCGACTCCTTGCGGCGACCGAGGCGCACCGCCGCTCGGACCTTGCAAACCCAGCCGCTGCCTGGTGAGCCCAGTGCAGCGGGACCGCGGCAAACCCCGGTCCCCTGAGGGGACAGCGAGCCGGAGGGGTCCCGGGGGGCCGGGGAGGGACGGGGGACAGCCGCAAGTGACCCCCGGAAGCCGCAGTCTGGTTTTTACTTTACTGTTCTAACACTGTTGCAAGGGGGTTTTTCTCTTTTTATTATAGACAACAGTGGGATGAGAGAAGCAGAACAGGAATTTTAATCCCAGAATGACAGAACATTCTGAGTTGAAAGGGACACACAGGATCATCAAAGTCATGCTTGAACATTTACAGAGACTCCAGAACTGTGACTTTGGGTGGTCAGTCTCTCTGCTGGGAGCCTCCCAAAGGGCCTTCAGCCACTCCTCAGCCCTGGACAGCAGCAGCATCACCTCTGCAGGGCCCAGCAGGGCTCTCCTGAGCTGCCCTTGCCCAGCTGCACACAGAGCCTGCCCCAGCCAGGGCCCTGCACACAGGCAGGTTTCTGTAGGGCCGGGCCGAGGGCACACAGGGTGGGATGGGCTCTGTGAGCGCTGGCAGGGACAAGGCACCTCTCAGGAGGGGATGTCCAGGCCCAGGGAAATGCTCAGGGAAGCAGAGGGGGCTGAACAGAGCACTGCCGGGGCAGGAGGGCACTGTTGGTGTGTGGGAGGTGCCGGGCACAGCTGGGCACGGGAACACTGTCCTGAGTGCCCAGCTGTCTCTGCCCTCTCAGGCACAGCACCACAACATCTTCTCTTGTTTCTGCACTCCCCTGATATTGTCACTGCTACCTGGGGCTCTCAGGGTGACTCTGGAATTTGCAGCAGCTGAGTCAGGCACTGCCCTTGGCATTCCTGCTAGGCAGGGGTGTCCATGGGAATGGGGTGTCCAAGCTTCCCTGGGACCTGTGGGGCTATGGGCAAAGCAGTCCATGGGAAAGGGGAATGAGCTGAGCCCCTCCCTGAGATCCCCCCATGGGCACAGCCTGGGATCTCCTTGCTGTGCCCTTCCCAGCTCTGAGCTGCCCTCCTGGGTGCAGATCTGTGCCAGAGCCTCTGGGAGCTCCCTGAATGTCCCACGGGGAAGTGCAGAGCTGACACAGCTGAGGAAATGCTGCTGGGCTGGCCAAGGGAGCCGTGAGTGTCCTTGGAACAAGGGGGTGCTGAGACCTTGCCCAGAGATCTTTGGAGAGGCTGAGACATTCAGCGATCCCTCTGCTTTGGGCAGGGTCTGGTTTATCCCAGGGTGAGCTGGGAGTGTGATCGTGCTCTGATTGCAGCCAGCGGTTTTCCCAGAGCAGGAACAAGGGTAGGTGCGTCCCAGCAGGACAGTCTACAGGGAATGGCTCAGGTTTGGCTCCAAGCAGCCTCTCCTGACTTGTCACTGTCCTTTCTCCATGAACAGGTGCCCATGTGCAGCCACAGCAAATGTCCAACAGCAGCTCCACCAGCCACTTCCTCCTGCTGGCACTGGCAGACACGCGGCAGCTGCAGCTCCTGCACTTCTGCCTCTTCCTGGGCATCTCCCTGGCTGCCCTCCTGGGCAACGGCCTCATCATCAGCGCCGTAGCCTGCGGCCACCACCTGCACACGCCCATGTTCTTCTTCCTGCTCCACCTGGCCCTCAGCGACCTGGGCTCCATCTGCACCACTGTCCCCACAGCCATGCACAATTCCCTCTGGGACACCAGGGATATCTCCTACACAGGATGTGCTGCTCAGCTCTTTTTCCTTCTGATCTTCATGTCAGCAGAGTATTTCCTCCTGACCATCATGTGCTACGACCGCTACGTGTCCATCTGCAAACCCCTGCACTACGGGACCCTCCTGGGCAGCAGAGCTTGTGCCCACATGGCAGCAGCTGCCTGGGCCAGTGCCTTTCTCAATGCTCTCATGCTCACAGCCAATACATTTCCCTGCCCCTGTGCCATGGCAATGCCCTGGGCCAGTTCTTCTGTGAAATCCCACAGATCCTCAAACTCTCCTGCTCCAAATCTTACCTCAGGGAACATTGGGTTCTTGTGGTTACTGTCAGTTCATTGTTGTGTTGTTTTGTTTTCATTGTTTTCTCCTATGTGCAGATCTTCAGGGTCATACTGAGGATCCCCTCTGAGCAGGGTTGGCACAAAGCCTTTTCCACCTGCCTCCCTCACCTGGCCGTGGTCTCTCTGTTCCTCAGCACTGCAGTGTTTGCTCACCTGAAGTCTCCCTCCATGTCCTCCCCATCCCTGGATCTGGCCCTGTCAGTTCTGTACTCGGTGCTGCCTCCAGCCCTGAACCCCCTCATCTACAGCCTGAGGAACCAGGCGCTCAAGGCTGCAGTGTGGACACTGATGACTGGATGCTTTCAGGAGCATTAAACTGCTGGCCAATTTCTGCAAATCACTTGTAATAAAAGTCATCTTTGATACTTCTTGTTCTTTTCCATTTGGAGGTTCTTTTTCTTTGTTTTACATTATGATGTTGTCCACAAGGAAATGTCATTGATTGTGCCATTTCTCATCTTTTTTCTCTCCACCTTCCCTGTGGCCCCAGACTCTGTCAATGAGGGTCTGTGCTCTTGGTGGCTTTCCAGGATCTAAAGGATCTCCCAGCAGAGTTTTCTGCAGAGATGCCCTTTTGTTGCCTTCTCTGGAGCTGCAGCAGCAATGTCTGTGTGCAGAGCTGGGGGCAGATCAGTGCTGGCACAGCAGCTCTGCTCCTGCTGGCCACACCATTCCTGATCCAGGCCAGGAGCCATTGGCCTTCTTGGCCACTTGGGCACACGGCTGGCTCATGTCCAGCCTGCTGTCCATCAGTCCCTGCAGGTCCCTTTCTGCCTGGCTGCTCTCCAGCCCCTCTGTCCCCAGCCTGTGGTGCTGCAGGGGTTGTTGTGGCCAAAGTGCAGGACCCGGCACTTGGACTTGTTAAACCTCACCTTGTTGGATTTGGGCCCTGGATCCAGCCTGTCCAGGGCCCTCTGCAGAGCCCTCCTTCCCTCCAGCAGATCAACACTCACATCCACCTTGGTGTCATCTGCAAAGCTGCCCTTGGTTCCAAGGGGCCCTCAGTGTCACAATGTCCCTTTGGTTACACCAGGCCCTGCACTGTCACACTGGTCTCCTTGGTTCCATGGGGCCCCAAAATGTGACAATGGACTCTTTGGTTCCATGGGGCCCCAAAATGTGACAATGGACTCCTTGGTTCCATGGGGCTTCACAGTGTCACAATGTTCTCGTTGGTGCTGCAGTTTCACAGTGGCCCCTTGGTTCCATGGGGCCCCAGGGTGTCAAAAAGGCCCCATGGTCACATGAGGTCCCACACTGTCACAATGCTCTCCGTGGTTCCACAAATGCCCTCAGTGTCACAATGGACTCCTTGTTTCCATGAGCCCACACAGTGTCACAGTGGCCTTCCAGATTCCTTGAGGCCCCAGAGTGTCACAGTGGCCCCTTGGTTACACAAGGTCCTGCAGTGTCACAATGTCCCCTTGGTTCCATGAGGCCTGGCAGTGTCAGAACGGCCCCTTGGTTCACTGGGCCCTGGACTCTCCCAATGCTCTCCTTGGTTTTGCAGTGTCACAATGGTGAAACCCCTCGGTCACACGAGGCCCCGCAGTGTCACCATGGCCTCTGTGGTTCCACCAGGACCCAGTGTCACGGGGACTCCCTGGTTCCATTGGGCCCCAGAGCACCACAATGGAGCCCTGGTTCTATGGGGCTGCATAGTGTCACCATGGTCCTCTTAGTTCCACCAGGCCCTGAAGTGTCACAATGGCCCCAGAGTGTCCCAATCATCACAGAATGACAGAATCAAATAGGCTGGAAAAGACCTTTGGGATCATGAAGTCCAACCAGTGCCGTAATACCGCCTTGTCACCCAGACATGCCACTGACTGCCACTTGAGAGGGACAGTGACTCTGCCACCTCCCCCCTGGCCTGCCCATTCCAGTGCCCACTCACCCTTTCTGTGAAGAACTTCTTCCTCTTGTCCAGCCTCAACCTCCCCTGGTGCAGCTGAAGGCTGTGTCTTCTTGTGCTGCCCTCCAGCAGATCCACACTCACACCCAGCTTGGTGTCACCTGCAAATTTGGGGATGGTGGGCTCGATCCCCTCACCCAGATCATCGGTGAAGATGTTAAACAGGACTGGGCCCAACACAGATCCCTGGGGACAGCACCAGGGACTGGACACCAGCTGGGTGCAGCACCATCCCCACCCCTCTCTGGGCCCAGCCTCCAGCCAGCTCTTCCATCTCCCAGCCAGGAGGGAACCAGCCCAAGCCGTGGGCTGCAGCTTTTCCAGGGAATGCTGTCACAGACAGTGTCAAAGGCTTTGCTGAAGTCCAGATGGACACATCCACAGCCTTTCCCACATCCACAGGTGGGTCACCTGGTTATAAAAGGAGATCAGGGTGCTCAGGCAGGACCTGCCCCACTAAACCCACGCTGGCTGGCTCTGACCCCTCGGCCATCCTGTGGGTGCCCTGTGGTGGCACTCAAGGTGATCTGTTCCATAACCTTGCCGGGCACCGAGGTCAGGCTGACAGGCCTGGAGTTCCCCAGATCCTCCTTCCAGCCCTTCTTGGGGATGGGCTCACACTGGCACCTCCAGTGCTCTGGGACCTCCCTGGTGAGCCAGGACTGATGGTAAATGGTGGGGAACAGCTTGGGGAGCTCATCCACCAGCTCCCTCATCCCCCTAGGATGGATCCCATCCACCTGTGAGCATCTGAGTGGCTCAGCAGGTCAGCAGCTGCTTCCTCCTGGATTACAGGGGGCTGTTCTGCTCCCTGTGCCCACCTACCAGCTCAGGAGAACTCTTGTTCCGAGGGCAACCTGTCCATATGTTGAAAATCGAGACAAGATGTTAAGTAGCTCGGCCTTTTCCTTATCTTTAGTTACTATGTTCTGCACTGCTTCCAATAAAGACTAGAGGTTAGCCTCCCTCCTTTTGCTATAAATTTTTTTATAAAAACATTATTTAGTCATTTTACAGAAGCTGCCTGGTTAAGTTCTAATTAAGCTTTCATCTCTATCCTTTTCTTTCTGCATAACCTAACAACATCCTTAAACACTTCCTGCATCACCAGTCCTTTTTTCCCGAGTTCCCACAAAAGCTCCACGGGCAGCCAGGCCAGTCATTTTCCTCACCAGCTCATCCTTTGCCCCACTGGGACAGGCTGCTCCTTCCCCCTTAAGATTACTTTCTAGAAATGTGTCCATCCTCCCTGGACCCCTTGGTTTTCAAGGGCTGTTTCCCTTTAAAAAAATCAGGACATGATTCGAGACTCCCTAAATCCGCATCCTAAACAGGCCAAAGTCTGCCCTTCCTGTTTCCAGTGTGGAAGTTTTGTTGCTGCCCCTCCTTCTTTCACAGATCATTGAAAACTTGATTATTTCATGGTCACCGTGCCCCAGGCAGCCTCCGACCCCCACATCTGCCACCAGCCCTTCTCTGTTTGTGAGCAGCAGGAGACAGAGCTTTCCTTGGAGTGGGAGTGTTACCAAAAATTCGGTGAAACAGAAAACTCCTTAACACCAGTGCAGCATTAAGAAGCTGCATTCTTTATTCAGCCGGATGCACAGGGGATCGCTCCTCCCACAGCTGAGCATGCTGAGTGCAGGAAAGTTTCTGTTCATATTCTGTATTTGGCACATATATTCACTGATTGTGCTGGACTAAACACACATCTGATAATCATTTCCCCAAAACCATTAACATATTTCTCCTCCCCTTTTGCATGCCTTCTTCTGTCCTGGGGGCCTCTCTGGTGGTCCCTGGTGGTCGTGGACCCCAATATTCCAGTGGGCACTGTGTGGTTTCCATAGGCCTGGGGTTTTGGAGAACAAGCTCCAGGTGTCAGCTCAGCTGGTGGAGACAATTTATCATCTGGTAACATGAGGTCACAGAGCGGGCTGTGACATCACAGAGTGGGTTATGTGAGGTCATCAAGCAGTGATGGCATCCTAGACTGTCCCTGTAACATCAGAGCTGGCTGTGACATCAATGGGCAGACTATGGCATCAGAGACCAGCTGTGTGACACTACAGAATGGCTGTGACATCTCAGAGCAGGCTGTGACATCACAGAATTGTCTGTGACATCAGAGACCAGCTGTGTGACATTACAGAATGGGCTGTGACATCTCAGAGCAGGCTGTGACATCACAGATTTGTCTGTGACATCAGAGACCAGCTGTGTGACACTACAGAATGGGCTGTGACATCTCAGAGGGGCTGTGTGACATCCCAGGAGGGCTCTGTGAGGTCACTGGGTTGGTCACTCCGCCCCAGCTCCCCCTCACAGTTTCTCCCAACAAGTCCAATGCTGTTCATGCCCAGCAGGGTCCCTGTCCCCCGGCATCACCCTGGTCCACCTGGAGCCACAGCCTCCACCAAAGGATTTTCCACAGGATCCACTCCAGAGCCTGACATGGGGACAAGGGGCCAGGGCTGTGTGACCAGGACATCAAGGACATGGATTATCCAGGTCCCTGTGGCCTGGGTTGGGTTCCCCAGGGCAGGAAAGATGTCTGGGAGCTGGAGCAGGGTTAGGGAAGGGCCTCCAAGGTGGGGCTGGAGCCCTTGGGCTGTGAGCAGAGGCTGAGGGAGCTGGGCTTGTCCAGCCCGGAGCAGGGAAGGCTGAGGGGCTCCTCATCGCAGCCTGGCAGTGCCAGCGAGGAGGGGATGGAGAACACAGAGCCAGGCTCTTCACCGGGGCACCTGGTGGGAGAGAAAAGCCAATGGGTGGAAGGGGAAAGAGGGGAGATCAGCCAGGCCAGGAGGAGATGAAATGAGTCAGGCTGGTTTCAGCACTTCCTCAACACCAAAAGGAGCCTGACCTCCCTTCTCCATCCACCACTGAGAGCTTTGCAAATCAGGAATTGTTTGAGCTCTTTTGCCCCACTCCAGGATGAGCATCCTGATACAAGAACTTAATTGTGCCTATATCTATCACAGAACCACGTTTGTCTGAAATTCATTCTAGCATGGAAATCACTTGTGGATGCTGGACTCATCAGATGCTGCTGGGATGTTGCATATAGCTCAGGGAATAGTGTGATTGTTATGAAATTGTGTCCTGTTCAACTCTGGTCTGTTGGCCACGAAGAGAAACTTTCTGTGCCTCTGAGTCTCACCAGTTCCTGACCCCCAAAGGACACAAACCTGATGAGTTGTGGTTCCCACTCCAGTGGTGGCACTTGGAGCTCCCTCCATAGCCAGAGCAGAGCTCCCTTGTCCCAGAAAGTCCCTGGCAATGCAGGGATGAAGGAAACAGGACAGGCTGTGGGGATCAGGGGCAGGGCACAGCCAGGGATTTGGGGTGGCTGTGAGCCCAGGGCAGGACCCGGCCCTTGGCCTTGGTGAACCTCATCCCATTGTCCTGGGCCCATGGCTCCAGCCTGTCCAGATCCCTCTGCAGAGCTTCCTGCCCTCCAGCACAGCCACACTCCCACCCAGCCTGGGCTCACCTGGAACTGCCTGAGGGTGCCCTCGATGGCCTCGTCCAGACCAGCAATAAAGAGATTTCACTGACCTGGCCCCAGTGCTGAGCCCTGGGGACACCCCTGGGTGTGACTCCATTCCTCAGCTGCTCTGAGTGCCAGCGCTGGGATGAGGGAAATGGTGGGGATGTGTTTCAGGAATGCAAAGGGCCCAGGCCTGAGCCCCAGCCCCTGGCAAGGCAGATCCTGTCCCTCCCTCAGTGCTCAGGGCTCTTCCCGGGATGGGCACTGGCATGTGGGGATGGGCAATGCCAAGGGCAGGACCATGGGGCGGCAACATGGGATACCAGTGGAGACAGATTACAGGAGAATTACATCTTGGATTTACAACCAGTGGGGAAAAGACAGGGGAGGAGAGAAGCCTCGGGGACTAACCAACTATAAGAACATGGGTGACTGACAGGGAACCTTCCAGAACCAAATGGGGGTGGCTGCGATGACAGACAGGGAGGTGGGCAGCACAACCTGGATTGACACATCTATTTAAGGGTAAGAGGGGAGGAACAGGGAGATTGGCACTCTGAGGGACAGCTGAGTGGCGGGAAAGCTCAGGAGTGAACAACCTGGGAGAAACCATTGTGAGGGGAAGGAATGGGGGGCACAAGGAACAATACCAACAGAAACTTGCTAGCATTAAATTCCTAACTCATGTACTAAAACACAGTGAAATCCTATAAAAGCACACAGCAGCAGCCGTTTCTGTGCCTGCTGGGAGGAATGCAGAGGCAGCTGCTGCTGCAGGCACCAGCTCTGGCCAGGCCCCTCTGTGCCCTGCCCAGGGCTGCTGTGCTGGCCTGGGGAGACAGGCTGGCACTGAGTGGACAGAGGCAGCCTGTGCTGGGCATCTCCTGCAGCCAGCACCAGGAGTTTGGCACTGCCTCCCACAGCACACTCCTGGAAAAGCTGCAGCCCATGGCTGGGACAGGAGCAGTCTTTGCTGGCTCCAGATCTGGCTGGACGGACGGGCCCAGAGAGTGGTGGTGAGCGGTGCTGCATCCAGCTGGGGACAGGCACCAGTGGGGTCCCTCAGGGCTCTGTGCTGGGCCAGCTCTGTTCCATGTTTTTATTGACCACATGGAGGAGGGGATTGAGTCCTTCATTAGGAAATCTGCAGCTGACACTAAGCTGGGAGCATGTGTCCATCTGTTGGAAGGTAGGAGGGCTCTGCAGGGAGACCTGGAGCGGTCGGAGGGATGGGCAGAGTCCAGTAAGTTGAAGTTTAACAAGTCCAAGTGCCAAGTCCTGCATTTTGGCCACAATAAGCCCCTGCAATGCTATAGGCTGGGGACGGTGTGCTGGTCCATGCCCAGGCAGAGAGGGATCTGGGGCTCCTGGCCAACAGCGGCTGAACATGAGCCAGCAATGTGCCCTGGTGGCCAAGGAGGCCAATGGCTCCTGGCCTGTGTCAGGAACAGGGTGGCCAGCAGGAGCAGGGAGGTCATTCTCCCCTTGTACTTGGCACTGGTGAGGCCGCACCTCGAGTGCTGTGTCCAGTTCTGGCCCCTCCGTGTGGGAAGGACATGGAGACGCTTGAGGGCGTCCAGAGAAGGGCAACAAGGCTGGTGAGGGGCTGGGAACACAAGCCCTGTGAGGAATGACTGAGGGAGCTGGGGTTGTTTAGCCTGGAGAAAAGGAGACTCAGAGGTGACCTTATCACCCTCTGCAATTTCCTGAAAGGTGGCTGTGGTCAGCTGGGGGTCGGTCTCTTTCTCCAGGCAACAACTGACAGAACCAGAGGACACAGTCTTCAGCTGCACCAAGGGAAATACAGGTTGAATATTAGGATAAATTCTTTTTACAGAAAAGGTGATAAAGTATTGGATTGGCTTGCCCAGGGAGGTGGTAGAGTCACCTTCCCTGGATGTTTTTAAAAAAAGATTGGATGTGGCACTTGGTGCTATGCTTTAGTTGAGCTGGTGTTAGGACATGGGTTAGACTCAATGATCTTGAAGGTCTCTTCCAACCCTGTAATTCTGTGATTCTGTGACTCGATGATCCCAATGGGTCCCTCCCAGCTCAGCCCCTTCTGCAATTCTCACCCTTTGGCTCAGCCTTTGTGTCCCCTCGAGGCGCTGGCAGAGCTCTTGGGGACAGGGCAGGAGCGGTGACAGCCCCAGTGTTCCCGTCTGTGACACCCCAGCGGTGACAGCCCCAGCGTTCCCATCTGTGACACCCCAGCGGTGACAGCCCCAGCGTTCCCCTGTCTGTGACAACCCAGCGGTGACAGACAAGTGTCAGACACAGTTACAGAGCTCTGCCCAGAGCTGACAGAGGGAATTGATTAAAAAAAACCCAAAAAAAACCCGCAAACAAAACCACACTAAAATTAAAAATAAACACCTCCCAATAAAACTCCCAACAAACAAACAACAAAAAAAAATCACCAAAAAAAACCCAAACAAACCAAAACAAAATACGGAACAAAAAACCAAACAAACAAAATATCAAAACAAGAGAAAGAGAACTCCCAACCAGCAGAGTTGTTCCATCCTTCACTTGTAACATCGGCACTCACACAAGACCTGGGGCTGCAAGAAATGAGGATTAATTGGGCACATTTGCAGGAAAAGCAGGTTTAGGACAGGCTCTCAGCAGAACTGTTCTCAGCTGAGCCAAAAAGGCCCCTTTGGCAGCTGCAGGGCCATTGGCAATGCAGAGCCTCAGGCCAGAGGGAAGAAAAGGGCTCTGAGTTCCCCTTCTCTGACACTGAACCCTGTTCCCAGGCTGCTTCACACACAGGATTCTTCTGGAGGACAGCGCACAGCTGAGAGCCGGCTCTGGCTGCTCCATGTCGCGTGTCCTAAAGCTGCCTGGGAGAAGAAATTTGGGGTCAGCTCTGCTGGCAAAATCCCTCCTGGCACAGGGCACAGCGCCGGGAAGGGCTTTGCGTGCCGAGGCTTTGCTGCAGCCAAGGAAAGCTCCTGGCTCAGGGTCACCTTTGCTGCTCAGCCAGAGCCCCGAGTGCCCCAGCAGCAGCAGCAGCAGCAGCAGCAGCAGGAGGGAATGGCAGCATTGCCTCGGGCTGGCCCAGGAGGGGAAGATTTCCCCAGGAGAGAGGCTCATCTTCCAGTTTTGGCATTCAGTCCGCTGCAGATGCCTCAGTTCTGGCTGCCCAGCAGCTGGACATGCAAGCCCAGGAGCTCTGTTCCTGGCCAGCCCCAGCAGGTGACAGCAAGGACAGGGCCCTGGCAGCTCCAGGACATTTGCAGGGAGCGGCTTCAGAAGCGCTGGGGGCTGGGACTGGGTGCAGAAAACGCCCTGGGGGCCTGTGCAGCGAGGCAAAAGGAACAAAGTTTCAGTTGTGGCCTGGCTAGGGAGCACCAAAATGGATTCCTTTCCATTGCCGGGTGTTGCCTGAGCCCCAGAGGAGAGCCTAGGGGGACAAGGAAAGGAGAGCGCGGCTGTGCAGGAGCGGGAGCAGCGAGAGAGCCCCGGCTGCAGGTGCGGGGCGGGCAGGGCTGGGAGGGGGCACAGCCCGGGGGTCCCGCAGAGCCTCCCTGCTCCAGAGCCGCAGCTGCGGCAATGGGACAGCTGCCGGGATCTGTGTGCCAGGGACGAGCCGCAGGCGGGGGTGCCGAGGGCTGGGCTGGAGCAGCTTTTTGTCCCGGTGCGGGGCCATTGCCGCGGGGTTGGGGTCCCTGGGAAGGCGCAGGAGCACAGCGGGGCAGGGTTGGTTTGTGGATTTGTGGTTGGGATGTTTTGTTGGCGGCCCCGGGCGGGCTGTGCGAGCCGGGAGCGGCCGGCCGGGCCCGCAGCCGGCGCTGGGGCCGGGAGCCCCCGGGCAGAGCTCTGTGCTCGGGGCCGAGCCCCGGGCGGCCGCTCAGAGGCAGCCCCGGCTGCGGGGGTCCCCGAGGGTCCCCGGGCAGGGGGCGGCGGGGGCTGCCGGAGCTCTGTGCCCGGGGCTGGGCGCGGCTGCCCAGGGAGCGGAGGGTGCAGGGTCCCCCCGTGCTGGGGCTGGCTCTGCCCGGCCCAGGGGCTGCGCTGTCAGCCCGGAGCCGCGTGGGGATCGCTCGCTACCGGCAGGGCTGGCAGGGAAACCGGCAATGGGGGGAGCTCAGACGGGCAATACGAGAGCTGGGCTGTTCCAGAAGCCGGGAGGTGTTGGGAGCATGGACAGGGGGCACCCATGGATACCCCGGGACCCTGAAACAGGGACCCCGGACAGTGCTGACCCCTGGGACGCCTGTGATGCCAAAGTGGTGAGCCCAGAGAAGGGGAACCTGTGGCATTGCCAGGAGCCCCAGCAGCCCAGAGAGGGGGAGCACCAATGCAAACTTGACCCGCAGCAACCCAGACAGGGTGGGGGCCTCCAGGAGCCCAAAGTGGAGAGGCCAGAAAGGGGAAACTCAGGGTTTGGGTTTTGCTGAATCATGGTTTTTAATATATTTGGGGGGTCTAAATCTTGCTGTTTTCGAGGCTTTAATGGTTACCAGATGACCGGTGACTTTTAGAGATGGACTTGGGCAGTAGGACTCCCCTGACCCAATGTGCCCATACATTGTTTTCCCCAATCCAGGACTTCTTATTCCCAAAGCTTGGCTGGATGGAGAGGGAGGCTGCAAAAAAGAGGAAGATTCCCCGGGTCACCCAGGCAGGTGAGGAGGTAGTCAGTGCCCCTTTCCCCCTCTCTCCTGCTCCATCTCCCAGCCCAGCACGGCCCCCGGCTGCAGGACAACCCCCTGATGACACCGTCCTCCTTCCCCTTCCCTCTGGCACGAAGGCAAATCCCATCCTCTCCTTGTCCGTCCTTCCCAGACAAGGAGCTGAGGATGGAGAGCAGGGAGGACAAATCCCCACAGCAGAACCTCATGGAAGAGACCATTTTGAGCAACTCCAGGGCACAGGAATCCAACGGGGAGGAAAAGCCCTGGAGATCCCACAGGAGGAGGGGCTGCAAACCCAGCCCAGGGTGCTCCGAGGAGAAAAGACCCACCCTGTGCCAGTAAGGTGGACAGAGCTCCAGCCAGAGCTCAGAGCTGGAAGTCCATGAGCAGGTTCACCATGGGGAGAAGCCCTACAAGTGCTTGGAGTGTGGGAAGAGCTTCAGGCGGAGCAACACCCTGATCTGCCACCAGATGATCCACACCGGGGAATGGCCCTACGAGTGTGGGGAGTGTGGGAAGGGCTTCAGCTGCAGCTCCAAACTTGTCATCCACCAGCGCATCCACACTGGGGAGAGGCCCTACGAGTGTGCCCAGTGTGGGAAGAGGTTTCACACCAGCTCCACTCTCCGCCTGCATGAGCGGATCCACACTGAGGAGAGGCCCTTCCGCTGCCCTCACTGCGGGAAGGGTTTCAACCGCAACTTCAGCCTCGCCACCCACCGGCGCATCCACACTGGGAAGAGGCCCTACAAGTGTCCCCAGTGTGGGAAGAGCTTTACCTGGAGCTCTGCCTTGACCAAACACCAACGGAGGCACCAGTGAGGGAAGCCCTGCGAGTGCCCCAGCTGCCGGAGGAGCTTTGTGCACTGCTCCAGCTTCATCCCCCATTGAAGAACCCACATTGGGAAGAGCCCTGGTGATCCCTGTTCCCTGTGATCCATGCTGGAAAGACACCTGTACCTTCTCCTGCCCCTGCCAATGACCTGATGTGGGATTGAAGAACATGAGGGTCTGGCCATGGCCCTGTCATTACATTCACAACTATCTCAGGTCATTGCCAGGGACAGGAAAGGGACCCTCTCTCTCTCTCCCTGAGTAGAAGGGTTTCCTTTCACGGCAGGAGGAAATACATGGCCGGGAAGGGTCAGTCACTGATGCTGAAATTTTCCCTGTAAATAGTTTTTCTTATCCCTTCTGTTGTCAGTATTGTTTCTGTTCCTGTTTGTTCTTTATCTCGTTGCTGTTCCCAGTAAATTGTTCTTATCCCAGGCCAGGATCTTTGCCTTTTGTGCTTTCCATGGGAGGCAGGAGGGCAGCGAGCGGCAGCGCGGTTTTAGCGGGAGCAGGAAATTGGGGAATGCCATTCCTGAAGCCCGGCCCATGGAAACCGAGCATCCCAGCTGGTGCCAGCCCTGGTGGCCATGGCAGCAGCCTTGGGAGCGGGTCCCTGGCTGGGGCTGAGGGAACCTCTTCACTCTGGTGCCCAGGGAACAGGAGTGGAGGGAGCGGCTGCAGCTGAGTCGGGGCAGGCTGAGGTTGGATCTCGGGGAAAGGTTTTTGCCCAGATGCTGCTGGGGCACTGCCCAGGCTCCCCAGGGAAGGGTCACAGCTCCAGGGCTCTCTGAGCTCCAGCAGCGTTTGGACAGCGCTGCCAGGCCCAGGCTGGCAGTGTTGGGGTGTCCTGTGCAGGGCCAGCAGTTGGACTCGAGGATCCCGATGGGTCCCTCCCAGCTCACCCAATTCTGTGCTTCTGGGATCCCATGACCCTGGGAATGGGATGCCAGAGGTTGCCATGGCAACTGTCTGGGTTTGGGAAGACAGGTGTCTGCTAAGGAAGGCAGGAGCCTCTGCTGAACTGGAAACTGTAAACCCTCTCCCTCCGAATTGTTGTAAATTTGAAATGATGCGGGGTTTTCAGGCAAAGGTATGGAAGCAGGAATAACAGCTCTTTATTAGGGGAAAAAATAAAAAGAGAAAATAAACAGTGCAGTAATGCAAAACAACACTGGCAGAGTCAGAATATGACCTGACACCCTTTTGGTCAGGGCATTGGTCGCAGTCTAATTGGAATGGTGGCTGCAGTCCTCCTGCAGTGTCAGCTGTGGTTCTGTTGGAGCAGTGATCCTGTAGAAGGGTGTAGTCTTCCTCTGAAGAGGCAGTGGAAAACCCCAGCTGTTCCTCTGGGAATCCAGTGAAAAGGCTGTTCTGGTGTTCTTCCAGAAACCCGAGGTTATATCCAGGTAGAAATTCTTGGCTCCTCCCTCTGGGCAGGTTGATGGGGTGGCTGCAAATATTTGGGATTTATGTGAGGATTTGATGGGGTGGGTGCAAAAATTTGAGGTTTCTGTGATTGGCTGTGAAAATCTGGGGGTTTTGTGATTGGCTGTGAAAATTTGGGGGGTTTGTGATTGGCTGCAGAACTGCATGTGGAGTTAAACCCCTTTCATGTCCAGGTGCCCATGGACAACACTGTGAATCTACCTCCAAAATTCCGAATATCCAAGGGCTCTTCCGAGCCAGAAGCTGCCATGAGGGACAGCTCTGGCTGTCCTCTCCTACAATGGCCACCTCTGATCTTTTTCCCAAACTCTTAGATTTGGTGCTTTTCTTTCATGAGGAAAAATCCTCCCTTCTCCACAAGGTGTCCACAGCCAAAAATGGGATTTGGCCTGCAAAATCCCAAATATCCAAGGGTCTGCGTGCTGTCCTTCTGTCACGATCCGCTTATAGCGGGGTGTCGTGATGGTTCGTTAGCCGATCCCAAAGTGCAAAAGACAAACAGCAGGGGACTATCAGTTTAATCACAACAGATGCACCTTTATTAAGGGCCAAAACCAATAAATGCGATAGTGGGGTCAGAAAAGAAATAAAAAGGAGAGAGAGAGAGAGAGAGAGAGAGAGAGAGAGAGAGAGAGAAAGGGGGGATGGGAATAGCTACCAACACAGGCGAGGTCCTCACTGGTCTGGACCATGGGGATCCGTCTTGTTGTACTGGGGAGAGTCTCCAAAGTCCTACCTAACCCAGAGGTCCAGTTATAGTCCACAGAGGGAAAAGGGGGGAACATGCAGAACAATGAGAGTCTATTGAAATTGCTATGGGGGGAACAGGTGTATCTACAGAAAATCATCCAGGCTGAACAAACACAATGATGAATAAGTCCATTGAAGTTACTGGAGAAGAACAGGTCATGTCATTTCCCCCCACCACCACTCTCCGTGGTAGGGGTCTCAGTCTCAGTCCTTGGGGAGAGGGTTCTTGATCTCTGTCTGTCACGGTGGTAACGAGGCAGATGAGGGGTCTGCAGTGAGAGACCACCAGAGTCACCCCAACAGTTCATTCAGCTCAAAGGTGGAGAGTGAAGCAGGAATTGCAGAGGGCTGCTCTGTGCTGGGTCCACGCTGGGTCTTCGCCAAGTCCTTGCCAACTCCTTGCCAAGTTCTTGCCGGGCCTCGTTGGGAACAGAACGTAACGGTGCAGCGGCTGCACCTGCACTGTTGCCTTCTCCAAGCCGGAACTACAGTGGGGGAAGGGAGTTCCTTCTCATGGCAATTGGCAGGCAAATGAGTGAGGGTCTTCAGAGTGCCTCCTACACCATCTCTCTCTTGAACTCCCTCACATCTCACGAGTTGAGAGGTACCTCCACATAACCTATTGCCGGAATTTGGGCTGGTTGTCCCTGCTGACCAGCATTGGGGTTAGGCACCATTCCAAAAACTACTTCCCTTCATGGATATAGAGCTTGCCCTTCCCTTTCTCTTTTCCCCGTAGTTTGGCTATGAGTAACACGGCGATTTTCCTCCAGAATCAGCTCCAGGATTTCTACCTCTTGTTTACCCAAATCTCCCCCTTGATCTAAATCAGGGTAGATTATGGGTGGTGCTGATGGGGGTGGAGGAGGAGGTGGTATGTATGGTAAAGGGGTTGCAGTTGGAATTTCCTCAGGCTTTTTACTTTTCTTTTTCCCTCCTTGGGTGCTTAAGGCAAAAAATTTTCTTCTTGTTTCCCCCACTATCCAGAGTGGCAACTTGCTCTCTTCCATATCAAAAGGTTCTTTAGAGTTTACATAAATGTTTAATGCCTCGCAAATCCAGTCCTCGAAGCTTCCAAACACTGGCCAAAATAAATTATCACCATGGATTTTTTTTCCCTTCCCATACTTCCATACAGTAATGGATCATTTTTGCCCTATGCTTCCCTTTTCTTGAAGGATATTCATCCAAAGGTTTTATCATTAGACCTAACAGACTGTCACGGGGTATCTGGGGAAGCTTCAGCGGGGTCCTCCTCCCCATGGAAGCAGAGGGCTTGCTTTTCCTCTGTCCCATCTTCCAGGACACCTTCACGCACACACACAATCGCAGCCCCCTGTTCGCAGCCCAGCCCCTCTCGGGGTCTGGAAACCGCGCTACTTAGAGGTCCGCACTTGCCTCGTCCTAAAAGGATGTCTCATGTGTTATGTCCTGGGATCCCAACCCCAGCCGAGCGGATCCCCACTTTTATACTCACGCTGTCCTGCGTCTTCGCCCGGGCTTCGTGCACAAAGTTTCCCTGCATCCCTTTTGCTTAATGCCAAATTTAGGTTAGTCAGTAAGGGTCCGGGAAGGAAAAGCCTGCACCAGGGCCGCTGAAAGGCAGCGGGGCGCCTCCCTGATTAGGAATTCCCACCCGGTCGCCCTTATCTGAGTCACGGCACCAAACTTGTTATGGACAAATTCAACTGGGGAGGCCAATTATAGATAAATCAATTAACAAGAATTTATTAAGCAAGTGGTAGCAAGCAAAAGACAGTGTTGGGCGGCCGGGGAGTCTCCGTTCTACCACAGCACTCCCTCCCCCTTTGCCCTTTTTGTTTTTATAGTCCCTTTTTTATTTTTTCTTCCCCCAGTTGACATATTTTCTCTCAATGCACTCTGCACCGGTGCAATTGGTTGCTAGGGGATCTTTTTTCTGCCCTTGCTGGTCATAGGGAGGAAGGCTCTTCATCTTCTTTGCAGATTGTCCTTGGCCTAAAAGTCAACTTGTATATAATTAGTTACACAGTCTTCTATGCTGGTTGCATCTGCACAATTCTTAAGCAGGATACTTGCTGTTCCCTCGGCCCCCACCCCCTTCTCCTCCCACATCTTCAAATTCCCTACTCAGTTCGAATTCTTATCTCCTTCAATGCTCATTTTGATGGACAAAGACCTTTATATTTATTACAATGGTTGTGCCTTCCCAGGGTTTCTGCTGCCCTCTTCCAGCACCAGTGGCTTCTTTTCCAGCGCCGAGTCCGTACACAAGCCCCAGGTGCTGGCGAGAGATCAGCGGTCACACCGTGTGCCACTGGGGCAGCCCCCGCATGCCCAGGGGTGCTGGGGCCAGGCTCTGCGAGCAGCAGCATCCCCCTGATGAACTCTATCTGTGTTCCACAGGAACCCTGTCCTACAGCCCACCAGAGTGGATCCACCACCAACACTACCACGGCAAGGCAGCGACGATCTGGTCCCTGGGCCTCCTGCTGCACCACCTGGTCATGGGGAAGCACCCGTTCAGGAGGGGCCAGGAGATATCTGGGGGCAGATCTTGTTCCGACGGCTCTCTCAAAGTGGATCCTCATCTCTGGCCACAGGGGCAATACCAGTGCTGGGAGACAGCAGCAGCTCGTGAGCATCCCGCTCTGGCAGCTGCTGAGGAGGTGGCACATGTCCTGCTCTCCTGCTCTCCTCCAAAACAGGGAATTGATGGGGAAGTTTAGGCCCAGCTCTGGGCACACCCAGCATGGCCTGGACATGGGAACAGGGGGCAACTTCTCCAACTGACAGGTGATTTCTGGTTTCTCTCCCCAGAGTGCCAGGATGTCATTAAGAGGTGTTTGTCCATGCAGCCCTTGGACAGGCCATCCTTAGAAGAGCTTTTCCATGATCCTTGGGTGCACGGTGTTCCTCTGCCCTAGAAGATGGGAGAGATCCATGTGCACAATTGGATCTAGGGGCCTGGCAGGTAAGAGCTCCACACATCTCTTGGCAAGCAGTGGCAAAGCCAACCAGACAGGTTTTGTCCTGCCTGTAGCTCTGAGTAGGGGACAGCAGAAGGGAACACGCAGCTCTAGGACTGGAGCTGAGCTGGAGACCTGGTGTGGCAAGCACTGGGGGCCACCATCCCCCTGGTTTTGCTTGCCATGGTTCATGGATGTCTGGGGCCCTGGGCAGAGCCCTGACAGCCTGGTCTGGCCCCAGGGAAGGAGAAGGAGCCCCTGGAGAAGCTGCACCAGGTGGGGCTGCTGCTGCTGGGGGCAGCGAGGATGACGTCAAGAATGACAACTTCTTGCTCCACCTGGTCTCTGGCAGACTAAAGATGATGGACTTTAAAAGCAACAGACCAGGGAAAGAACTGGACTGCTTAGCTAACCTAACTAGGAAGCAAAGGCAAAAGCAGAAGCAAGCCAAGCAAGCAAGCAAGCAAGCAAGCAAGCAAAGCCAGCCAGCACCAGCCTTTTCTAGACAGCAGACCATGGGGGGAGGTGAGCCAGCTGATAACAAGGCAAAACAAACCTTCACTTTCAGAGTCTGTTCTGAAAGCACAGAACATAATATCAAACGTAAACAGAACACACGATTGGAGATACAAACACCATAACATCACCCTGGGACATTCCACCCCTTATCTCCATATCGTCAACATCATGTAAAAACGTCATCAAGTAAAAACTTCCATCGTTCACTTACTCATACACATTTCCTTCCATCTCACTTGCTCAAACCTTTGGCACTTACACATTTCCTTCTATTTCACTTGCTCAAATCTTTGACACTTACACATTTCCTTCTGTCTCATGTCTGTGTGTTTTCATGTACAGACACTGGCAGTAACATCCAGCAAACAGTGATATTTGCACATGAATCTCACCCCACAATCAGATCTCCCTGAGGTACACATCGTGTTGCTCCATCTCTCTGCATTATCCACCATGTACAACCTGGTCCCTGAGCAAAGAAAATCCCACAAATAGGTTTGTCTGCACTTGAGGCAGAATTGGTCCACACTGATTTCCCTAACAAACCTCTGACATGTGCCACTGGGACTTTATCTCCATTTACTATATTCAGGGACTCAGACTAGGCAGGACCTGCTCGATTGGTGGAACCTCGGCTGTTAACTAACCAGGGGGCCTTTGCTAAATGTTGCTCCCAATTTGTGAAAGATCCCCCACCCAATGCTTTTAAGGTGGTTTTTAACAGTCTATTTTACCTCTCCACTTTGCCTGCAGCTGGTGCATGGTAGGGGATGTGGTACACCCACTCAATACCATGTTCCCTAGCCCAGGTGTTGATAAGGCAGTTCTTGATATGTGTTATAAATTATGACACGGGACCAATTTGTGTCACTTTATAAAGAGAATTTTATTAATTTAGCGAGCAAGCAGTACGGGCAAATGCAGCGCTGGGCGGCCGGGGAGCCTCTGCTCCCCCCAACGGCTCGCCCCGCACCTCCCGGTCTTTCAGTTCTCATACCCCTTCAGTTCCGGACTTTGTGATATTCTCGACGTGCTCTGCATCTGCGCGGCGTGTTGCTAGGGGTCTTTGCTGTCCGGTGGTCGTTTGAGGAAAGCTCCTATTCTTCTTCCTCTGAGGTAGCGTTAACCCTGCAATAACTTCTCCAAATATGGTAACGCAGCTTTCAAAGATCTCTCAATTCCACTATCTACTAATAGCAGTACATCCTGCCCTCCTGCCCCACTGTTTCCTGCGACTTACACAATCCCTGGGGCTTTTCCTGATGAACAAAAACTATGCTATTTTCTTTCACAAATCCCCCCTTTTGTCTTTTCATCATTTTGTTCATCAAACCTTTGTAATTCTTGGTGGCTTATAACTAGGATCTCTTCCATTTCTAGGTTTTCTGGTATTGACTCATATTTTGCTCTAATCAGCATCAGGTGTGATGCTTCTAGCCTTCCCTTAATAATGACAGTTCCCCGAGTCCACAATTCCACCACTGGAATCCCTCTGCGGAGGTTTATATCCATAAGGCCCCCATGATACTTTAAGGAATTTATCTCCTGCTACTGACCAATCTGAAGCTATTGTTTCACAGCCCCAGTGCCCACAGAAATATTCTCCAGGGTAGTTGCAATATCCTTTCCCTGGGTTTGATGCTGGGCACATATAAAATCCGTTTCTATCCAAACAAGGCTCTATAGGGGCTAGTTCACATAACTGTGGGTTAAAACTAGGGGATCCGGATGTTATCTGGTTCTGAATTCCCACACCATCCACTCGGGTTAGTGTCCACTTAAGAGGTTGATGTAAAGCTTGGGAGCCCTCTCCTTAGTATAGGGTAAAAAAACCATTGTAATACCAGTAATTTGCCAATAAGGGTGGAGTCCTGACCTTGCATTTAATATATAATGTCTTATTTTCCCCTTTTGGATTTGTTGCCCTGTTGGTGTCTCGGGGGTAATCAGACTGGTCTTCTGGAGTAACTTAGTACTTGGCTGGCAACAGTTGGAGCATTTCAGCATTATTCTATTTTTGGGGGCCTGGCTCTTTCCCCTCTGCCTCGCCCGCCGACTCGGGTGCTTCGAGCCGCGGGGTAAACCATCTTCTCGGCAGCAGCGGTACTCGCCTGAGCGCCCATTCCCCTGCTCCTGCCTAACCTTGTACTGTTCCCAGTTCTTATCCTTGACCGGGGGTGGGTCACACGGGACCCCCTTTAGTTCCCTCCAACAACACTCTTTTATAATTTGGGCAACAAATGGAGGGGGCTCGTTAGAGTGGAAACAAAAGTTTTCTGGATGCACCCCTCTGGTGTAAATTTTCCTCAGATTCAAAGGGAATCCACTGATTTCCCACTCCCCTAATTTCAACACAGCCTCGGTTAATTCTCGTTCAGTCGTGTAACATTCTGTACAAACCCCAGTGGGCAGCCTCCCCCTTGGGCACTGGACTCCCCACCGTTCTTGGCAAACTTTACATGCAAAGCATACAAAAGGATAACAATCACAGTTTACCTTATTACAAATTATCAAATAATCACTAACAAGCAGGTAATTATATCCCTCTTGCTCCCCTTTGTGACCAACTTGAATGATGTATACAGAGTTCATCAGTTTCTCTTAATGGTAACCTCCAAGTCCCCAGGCTGGCTGGTCACCTTCCAGTGGTCGTCTGTGGTGACTGGACCTTTGACGTGGCTCGCATGAGTCCACCCCTTCTCAGCTGTTCTGATAGTTTCTGTGGTAAGCAAAACAACAAACGGACCTTCCCAACGTGAGGTCAGGCAGGTCTCTTTCCAAGTTTTAATAAGTACTGTATCCCCAGGCTTTATTTTTGTGAATGGGGAGGTCCAAAGGTGGTCTCTGCACTAACAGCCCCTTTTTCTGGAGCTCCTCTCTCCTGTTCATTAGCTGTGTGATGTAGGTGTTGATTTGAAAATTTTCTATACATGGGTGGTTCATGGGGGCCTCAATGTCATATGGCATCCCAAACAGCCTCTCAAAGGGTGAAACCCCCACATCAGTGCGAAGTTGGGTACGGCTGTTCAACAGTGCTAGAGGGGTAAGCATTTTACCCATGACATAACTTAGTCAATTGTTTCTTAATTTCCCCATTCATCCTTCCCACCCTTCCGGAACTTTGTGGGTGCCATGGGGTGTGATGTTTCCACTGTATTCTCAGAGTATTAAAAATGTCCTTTGTCACCTTCGAGGTGAAGTGAGGGCCCCGGTCTGAGTCCACCGCTACCAATATACCATATCTGGGGATAACCTCTTCTAGTATTACTTTTACTACAACATGTGCAGTTGCCCTTGCTGTGGGGAAGGCTTCCACATAGTGGGTGAGGTGATCCACTATGACTAGCAAGTACTTATACCTTCCTATTTTAGGTAACTCTGTGAAATCCACCTGTACGTGAGAAAAGGGTCTGTGAGCCAGCTCTGACCACCCATCACTCTCTCTCTTTGCTGCTGCTAATTTACCTTTAAGCAGGTTAGACAGCGACTGGTTACCTGCTTGGCCAGGTTATATACCCCTATACACATATCTTCAATAGCAAATTGGTCTATTAGTGCTTGAGTTCCCCAGTGCATTTTGCCGTGCATTGCCTGTAATACTCTCAATGCCATCGCTTTTGGCAACACCTCCCGACCATCAGGTAATATCCATTTACCTTCCTCTTTTTCCCATACCCCCATTCAGTCCCATTTTTGTTTTTCTTGAACAGTAAATGTTCAAATGAATTTTGGGCCATGTGAACAGCAATATTTCTCCTCAGGGCTTTCACAAAAACATTCCAAACCACCCCCACAGGTGGTACAATTCTCCCGTTGCATGTTCATCGGTTTATATTTTAAAGTTAGTAGTGCCGCTCTTTTTGCCTCCTGGTCAGCTAGATTATTTCCTCTGATTGTGTTTCCCATGCCCTTCTGGTGTCCCCGTACGTACACTACAGCTAGCTCTTTTGGACCCATTATTGCCTGCAAAATCTGTTTTATTATGCAGCAGTCCTTTACCCTGTGAATTGGTTAAACTTTTTTCTTCCCAAATTTTCCCGAAAGTGTGCACAACACCATAGGCATATTTTGAGTCAGTGTAAATTGTCCCCGCCTTTCCCTCTAATAATCTTAGAGACCTTAATACTGCATACAATTCGCATGCCTGGGCGGACCAGCTGGGGCTCAGGGGACCAGGTTCCTTTACCTGTAGGGTTTTCCCATCAATTATAGCATATCCCGACCTTCTTTTCCCTTTAAGTACCCTGGATGATCCATCCACAAACAGCTTATCCCCTGTTTCCAGTTCTTCCCCCTCCAGGTCTGGTCTAATCTTTATTTGTTCTTCTATTTGTTGGAGGCAATCATGTGCAAATTCTGAGCGAGGCTCACCATACAGAAACTGTGCAGGATTTTTGGAGGGCAGTGGCCTCAAGTGTTAATTTAGGGGATGAAATTAGGATTCCTTCATACTTCAAAAGCCTAGCATCTGTAATCCATTTTTCTGCTTTCGGCTGCAATACTCCCCTTATGTTATGTGGGGACATTACCCTTAACTCGCTTCCAGAGGTAATCTTACTGGTTTCTTCTACCAGCAAAGCAGCTGCCACTATTGCCTGTAAACAGGTGGGCCACCCATGACTAACAGGATCCAGAAGCTTTGATAAGTAGGCTACTGGTTTCTTACTCCCAGCCCAATCTTGAGCCAAAACTCCATATGCCATCCCCCCATCTACATTAACAAACAGATAAAAAGGTCTCTTCAGATCAGGGAGGCGGCTAAGTACAGGTGCATTACTCAATTCTCTTTTAAGGGCCTCTAATTGTTCCTCATCTTCTTGTGACTATTTGAGTAATCCTTTGTCAATTTATCATAGTGTCATGGTTTGACACAGAAAAAGATTTTTTTTTTTTTTTTTTTTTTTAGAAAGAAGAGGTCAAACCAGTCAAGAGTCAAGTTTAGATACTGACACTTAAAATAACCAATTAAAAGTAGACACGCCTCTGAGAACACAGAGGGGTTAAAAGCAGAATTCCCAAGAGAATTAGCTCTCTCTGGTTCTGGTCATCGCAAGGTACAGACCTCCTTCAGCAACTACTAGTTCAAGAATAGACGGAGAGAGCTAAAGAGAGTGTAAAGATGCCCTCCGTCTTCAGAGAAAAAAAAGCAATCTCTGTTTTTAGACCCTTGGCCCCAGGGGAAAATGAGAGAGATTATAGTCCCGAAATAAAACACTAGACTATTGTTCTTAATAGTCCTTAGCAAAGCATCCTTAAAAGAGCCCTATAAGCAATCTCTATCCCTGCACGGTAGTAAGAACACTGTAACATAAAAAAAAGAGTGTGTCACACTAGCCAGTGTGCCTGAGCAGTGCCACATATAACATGAAAACACAAGAGGTAGCAGCTGTGTTTCCTAAGAGTCCATAATACAAGGGGGACTCCTCTCTTCCCCAATAAACTCAGTATTAATTATCTTAAAAGATAAAAACTTAATTAAAGATCCAAATGAGTCTCACTATAATTTAGTAGAGTTAAGTAATAAGAAGAGAAATATTTTAGAAAGTTTTCATTACAAATTTTGTATAGTTTTTTCCTTTTCTTTCTTTTCCTTTTATAGTAACAGTAGTAATAGTATAATAAATTTTTTCCTTTATTATTAAGTTTAGCCTGCTTTACTCTGTTCTCAATTGCATTTCACAATATTCAATTGATAAATTGCATTTTCATGGGGTGCTGGCATTGTGCCAGTGTCAAACCATGACACATATAAAAGTTTTATCTTTCTACTGAAATTTCCTATCCACTGCCTGCAGTACCTAAATAGTCCCAATAATTGCCTTACTTGCCTTTTAGTCCTCGGGGCTGGGATTGAGAGAATCTCCTTAACTCTATCCGGATCTAGTTTCTTAGTTCCCTTACTCCTCCTGTGGCCCAAGTACTTTACCTCTTTTTCTACAAATTGTAATTTGGATTTAGACACTTTCAATCCCTTTATACTCAAAAAGTTCAGTAATCTTATGCTTCTCCTGTCTCACTGCCTCCTCCTCTCGTCCTGCACCTTAAAGGCTTTTTGCACATTCTGTCCCCTAGGGACGGCTCTCTTAATGCCCTGTATGATTATGTTCTGCAGGTCGTCCATATGGGTCCTATGCTGCGGGTCTTGGTTATTCCATTGGGGATTTTGCAGGGGCCTTTTAGTGTTTGCTAATGGTCTCTGTTGATGTTTATTATCCTAGGTTCTCATCCCCATTTCCCTTATCATTCTCCTTTTCTCTTTAAAATCCCCCAAACTCTGGGTCAAATCCCCACAGATTTGGGTCAGAACTTCCTAATTTTGGGTCCATACCCCCCAGATTTGGGTCACAACCCCCCAGATTTGGGTCAGAATCCCCCAGATTTGGGTCAAAAACTCTAAATTTCAGGTCCAGGTCTTTAAATTCTGCCTCCTAACCCCCAAATTTGGGTCAGAACCTCCCAGATTCGGCTCAGAAGCTCCTGGTTTTGGGTCAGAACCCCCTAAAATCTCCTTAAAACTCCCTGAATTTTGGTCAGAAGTTTCTGGATTTGGGACAGAACCCTCCAAACTTGGCTCCAAATCTCCAAAACCTCTTTAAAATCCCCCAAATTTGGGTCCAAACTCCCCAAATTTGGGTCCAAACTTTTCCAAAAGCTCCTTAAAATAGTGGACCATTTTTGCTTTATCTTTTCCCTTTCCTCTACTGGGAAAGGCATGCCAATCATTTATCATTACTCCTAGAGGACTATCCTCAGGAATCTGGGGAAGCTTTGCAGGGGTTCCCCCACCCATGGGACCAGAGGGCTTGCTTTTCCTCTGTCCCATCTTCCAGAGTGCACTCAATTTTTCACACACGCGCTCCCCTGGTTCGTGGCCCAGCCCCTCGCGAGGTGTGGGAAACGCACAACTGAGGGTCCACTGAAATCTCAGCCCAGGACTCCTTCTCCCATCTCCCACGATGGGCATCTTCCCCCCTCTTCTCCTTCTCCTCTGCCGGCAAACTCCCAGGTGTCTGCTGGCTCTCTATCTCTTTTCCCTCTAGCTTAGGGGAGGGGGAACAAAAACATCCCAGATGTTCTCCACCCTTCCATCCGCAGGAGCTGGCCCAGCCGGTTCCGATCCTTCACCCCCTGGCCTACCTCTGCAGGCCGCATGGCTCCCCTCCCCCACCCAGCCCGGGCTGGGGGGAGGTCCGTACCTTGCGATGACCGGAACCAAAGAAGGACGAGTCCTCCTGGGAATTCTGCGTTTAACCCCTCTGTGTTCTCAGAGGCGTGTCCGCCTTCAGTTGGTCACCCCAAGTGTCAGTATCCAAACCTGACCCCTGACTGGTCTGACCTCTTCCTTCCAAAAAAAAAATTCTCTTCCCGTGTCAAACCATGACACAGTTGAATTAATATGAGAACAAAATTATTCAAGAGTGACTGCCCAAGTTGCCCATCCATTTCCTTAATTATACCCTGCCAAATGTTCCTTTTAATTTCAATATTGTTTTAAAGTTTTCACAGTACGCTTTGGAAAAAGAGTTCATTAATTTACCTTTAGACCTTCTTTAAACTTCATGATCTTTGTTGATTTTTGTTTAACCATTTTCCCACATTCCCAAATAAATTTCTTGACTAAAAAATTGTTCATTATATTCTTGATACTTTAAAATAATCTGCTTGTTAAGTTATATATTATAAAGAAAGGAATCATTCTGTCCAGTTAATACCCACAGTTGCATAAAATAAAATGAGCAAGACCACATCTCCATTCACTGATCACATCCTACAGGAGGAGTGACCTCCAAAATCACTTTCAAACCCCAGGAAGCCAGAACCTGCAGATTCCTCAGTGATTCATGCTTCAAGCCCAGTCATACTTCAAGATAATTCCACTGCAATTCCTCCTCCGGACCCTGATTCCGTATATAATAACTTTGTACATTTTATATTAAGTTTCTTATGCGAAGAAGATCCTTACCCCATGCGTATGGTCATGAATAGTTTATTTTTTCCTGATAATTTTTGAGTTCTTTTCTGTTGCAGTAATGATTTTTCATATGGTAAAATCTGTTATATGATAGATTATGTATATGATATGTTATATAATAGATTCATTAATTTGTTTTGAACCCCAGAACTATCCTCCCTTTTGTAAAAAGAAACAGGGAGATATTGTGGTGTGTTTTGCTTTGAATCCATGTTTGCCCCCTGTTCTCCTGCCTAATCCACTCCCTTTCCCAGTTGCCAATTTTCCCAAGCTCTTCCCTAAGCTCCTCCCTTCCAAGCTGTCAATCCTCCCTATCCCTACCCCTTTCTCCGGAGAGTTCAGTGTCTGTCTTGCTGCCCTCGATACCCCACTCCTTACTTTGTATTATTCCCCTCCCCTGTTTTCCCTGATAGGCTCATAAGCTATTTGCCCCACCTTATATTCCTCCCTTACCATATCCTCACTGGTTCACTTTCCTACACCCGCCTCCTGAGTTGCTGTATAAAAACTTCTGTTCACCCCCGCCCCCCAGTCTTGCTGGGGAGCCCAGGAATAAATCCATCTTGTTCTACACCAAGACCCGTGTCATCGCTGTCTGTCCCTGCGCCAGACCTGCCGATAACTGGGAATTGCAGAGCTTGCAGGGGGACAGTCATGCCTGTGCCACAGCCGTCCAGCACGCCCCGCACACGCGCGCTGCAACACTCCTGGTTAGGTGGAGAAGTCCGAGCTGAGCCCAAAGGTGCAGATGGAACAGCCGTGCACAGGAAGGCTCGGTGGGAAGGATGATCCAGGACCCGTAGGCCTGGCAGCCTGAGCTCGCTCCAGGGGAAGGCCTCGGAGCAGATCCTCCTGAGTGCCATCCCATGGCACCTGCAGGGAACCCAGGAATCTGCTGGAGGGTGGGAAAGCTCTGCAGAGGGACGGGGGCAGCTGGGGCCCCTGACGGGGTGTTGAGGGCTTCTGTGCCGGAGTTTGGGGGTGTTGGTGTTGGTGGGGTGTTGGGGAAGGAGTTGTCTGGAAGGTGAGTGGTTTAGGTTGGAATTTGAGTCACTTTGAAGGCAGCATCTCTGGTTTGGCACAGCTTTGGTTACGGAGGGCAGAAAGAATATTTGTGATTTTTCCTCTTCATGGTCCTGATTCTCCTGCAAGGAACAAGAGGGGAGAGCTGTATTTTACTGGACAATTCGATATCTCTACCAGGGGGAGGATTAGCCTTTTTTCCTTCTATTCATTTGTTTAGGCTACTTTTGTAACACTGAGTGGACTTTCATTTCTTGAGATCTTTTATTCCTTAAGATAATTAGGTTATTATCATCCCTTCATAGAAAACCATTTGCAAACCAAAGAAAGGCCCTTGGTTTTGCCCTTGTTTTGTGTAGTGTTATGTTCTGTAAAGTGACCCTCAATGGATGAGGTTAAGGCAAATGAGTTGCTGCTTTGAGATGGGAAGCAAAATTCCAAATCTTCTTTTCCTCAGGCTATCCCAATTAATTTGGGAAGTTTGCAGTGTTTTGGAACTACTTGAGTTGAGCAATGGGAAGTAAAGCTTTCCTGAACTGAGGATTCTTACTTGCCAGATTCTTCTGTGCCTTTGCTGCTAAGGTGTTTTTGTGCTGAAGGCAATAACTTCAATGAGAAAATAATTTCAGCATGGAGTAAGAGCTTCTGACAGAGACCAAGTGTTGCCAGCAGTTGCTCCAGGTGCTCCTGCCAACAGCCCCTGCAGGCAGGAGCAGAGCCCCCCAGTGCACGTGGGTTTGGCTCCCTCTGGCACAGAAGCCCCCCAGGGGCACAGGTCTCTGGGGCAGGAGACAGGGCACCAGCGCTGCCAGGGCTCGGGGGGTGGCAGGTCTGCTTGGGCAGGGACTCTGCCTCACCTGCTGGTGTCAGCGCTCCCCGGGCCCCAGGGGTCAGAGCAGCATTCGTGCCCTGACCCACACATTCCTTGTGCGTGCCACACCTGCGGGTTTAGGATGGCCACCAGCTGGGACATGTCTCAAGGAGGCAGTGCCAGCTTCTGTGGAAGGCCCTGTGCACTTCCCAGCTGCGGGGGCTCCTGCTGCCCTGAGCCCGCAGAGCAGGGCAGCGTTTGCTGATGGTTTGAGCCGTTCCTAAAGACTCTGTCAGCCTGTCTTGGACACTTGGGGTGAGGGATTCCTTCTAACCTGGCCATCTTGGGTGGGCTGGAGGCGGCCATAGCGCAGGGGGCAGTGTGTGCAGGGGCCCTTTGTGACATGCTGCAGCATGGTCACCATGGCATGGAACAGCGTGTCAAAGTACCCTTTGTGACACGTGGTGACATAGGAGCTGGCGGTGACAAGGCCATGCCACAGTGCTCCAAGCACTTGACAGGACAGGACGGGACAGAGCAGTGCTGTGAGGAGCCCCCACACAGCGCACTCGTTCGTGTCTGACCTGGAGCTTTTCCGAGGTGTTATTACTGCAGCTGACCTCAAGAACTTGCTGACCCGTGGCCTTCCCGAGGCTTCTCTTCTGCAAGTAGCCCCAAATCCAGCCACTGACATGGAGCAGAGAACCCCAAGAGTGCCCAAGCTGGCCTGGGTAGAGGAAGAGGAAGAAGGCCCTGGAGCTGCCCCAGCACACGAGACTGAAGAAGTGGTGCCATTCAAGCAGCTGCAGGAGGGTGAGTGGCAGAGCTGGGCTGCTGGGCTGCAGGGTTGGTGGCTGCAGCCAGCTTGGCCCTGCCCCATCCCATCCCATCCCATCCCATCCCATCCCATCCCATCCCATCCCATCCCATCCCCTGGGGACATGCCCATGGACAGGATGGAATAGGGGCCGGGCAGACACCCCACAGCCGTGCTCCATGCCCTGGGGCGTCGCAGGGCTGTCCCTGCCTGGGCAGCGCAGGGCTGGGCTGTGTTCTCCGGCCTCTCCCGCAGCCCCTCAGCTCGGGCTGCGCTCGCTCTTTGCCAGGTGCAGCCGTGGAGCGCACACAAGAGCAGAAACGCACCCGTGGCCGCTTCCGCAGAACAGCGCAGGTACCTGCAGCCATCCCCACCTGGGCTGGGCCTGCTGGCACTGCTCAGCCAAGCACCATGCTTGGAGAATTCCATGGAATATCCCTGGCTTCCTGCCCTTCTCCTACAGCTGGTTTGCAAATTCATGAAGAGGATCCGGGAGGAAGAGACCACCATGGGCACAGGGCTCAGAGCATATTCGCACATCTTCAAAACCCAGACCTGTGCTGCCCTGGCTGATATGCTGGTAGAGGAGGGGTTTTCCAATCCAAAGCAAGTAAGCAGCCTGTGGCCAGGCTTTGAGCCTCCCAGGAATTACTTGGCCTCCCAAGCCACGTCTGCTGCTCCCTGGAAGCCTTTGAGGCCATGGCAGTGTGGTGGCAAGGGAAGCACTTCTCTGGGGCAGCTGGGCACATTCCTCCCTCTGGCAGCTTTCCAAGTTTCCTCGTGCCTTCTCCAGGTGCCCGCCATGGTGAGGTACATCCACCAGTGGCTCGAGGCCAACCAGTTTGCTGAGCACAGGCTGAACAGGACCCTGCTGGATCTCACCGAAGAACGGCCCGCTGACGTAGTCATGACGCTCCTGCGTGTGGCCCCATTGTGTGACAGGTATGGGGCCCACCTGCCCAGAGGGCTCAGGGCTCCCCAGCCCATCAGCCTGTACAGCCTGTCCCAGGTGTCTGACCAACAGAGAGTCCCTGGGCCCTCTGGCTGCTCCCTTTGCCAGCCCTGGCACATCAGCCCCCGAGCCTGCTGCTCCCTCGCTGCCCCTCAGGGGCCCGTCCCTACAGGGCTGGGCTGCCTGAGTGCTACTGGTGAGGGGCAGTGGGCAGAGGCAGGGCTGGCAGCCAGCTCAGGTCCCCACTGCTGCCCAGGCCACGGTGCTGTGTCTCAGACCCCCCTGAGACAGAGCTCTGACCCCACAGAGCTGCTTTGACCATGTGGAAGAGCATCATGTGTTCGCCCAGGACTGCAGAGCCGGCCATGCTCGTACTCCTCGATGTGCTGGGCAGCTGGCCAGAGCACAGCACGTGCACCTCCGATGGGGACAAAACGGGTGTCTTTGTCCTGGCTGTGAGTTTCTGCAACTGGCCTTTGCTGGCCCAAGGCCACCTCTCCAGCAGCTCTCCATCCTCCCTCCCTCACGGCGTCTCCCTGCCTCAGGCGCTGGGCTGAAACCTGGCCTCGGGGCAGCTTCAGGGCCACCAGGCCCGGTGCTCCCCTGTGGCTCTCCAGGCCTCTCCCTCCCGTTCTCGGGCCCTGCCACACGAACACCTCGGCACTGAGCGCTGTCTCGGGCTGCTCTGTCCTTTGCAGGCAACTGTGCTGATGTGGAAGATCCTCCAGCTGCCCTGTGTCCCACATATGGTGACTGTGTATCTCCCCCACCTATTGGTGCATCTGCTCTTCCAAGTGCTCTTCAGCACTCTGGATGTGCCAGAGGAGGTCAATACCTTCTGGAAGGGATGCCAGCAGCAATATGGCCTTGACACCAGCCCCAACAGGTGCTCCATGCCAGTCCTCTTGTCCTTGCCACATCCCTGGGCAGGAGCCAGTGCTCCCAGCATGACCCGGGCTTTGCTCTGCACACAGGTTTGCAGTGCAGACCCTGAAGTCCCTGCTCTGCCAAATGCAGCACGAGGATGTGGTGGTGGCAATGGAACGCAAGTGTGGCTGGGACAAGCTGCTGTGTGCTGACACCTACCACCATGCCGTGGGTCTGCTGGCCAAGTGAGACCCCCCCTTCTCCCCGCTGCCTCTGACATTTGTGCTCTGTGCCTGGGGTGCCCCATACAGGGCCTGTGGTCACGGGCCAGAGGGCCTTGTCACCCAGAAACAGCCAAGCAGACTGGAAAAGGCTGGGAAAGGAGGGTTCCCACAAGGAGCCATCTCCCAAATAGCCCAGGGGCCCTTGCAGGATGCTGGGAAAGACCAGACCTCTGTGAGTCAGTCCTGGGAGAGGTTTGTCCCCCTGGCCCACAGTCTTGGTTACTTTGTCTCCTGCCAGGGAGATGTCCTGTGTCTCCATCCCCTTGTGCTCCCGGATCGCTCGCTACCTGCTCCGGCTGCTCAGCACACAGGAGCCACGCTGGGAGCTGCCCTCCCTGGCGTTCTTTGTGGAGGTGAGCCTGAAGGCCAGCACTGCCTCGCTCAGCTGCCTCCCAGCTCTCTGCCCTCTCGTAGCCACAGCTGCCTGGGACGGAGCCCGCGCCCTGTGCTGCTGCCTGGGCTCAGCCCTGTGCGGTTCTGGGCTCCTGCTGGCTGGTCCCCTGTCACTGCCCTGTGCCTTTCAGGTCCTCAAGTGCCTGGACATGAGTGAACGCGGTGCTGACAGAGTCCTGCAAATCTTGTCACGGCACCTGCAGAGCGGGTGCAGAGAGAAGTGTCACCTGGTGCTCAGAGCCCTTCTTGATCTCATCAACAATCCCTTGATGGTGAGAAGGGGGCAAGGGCTGAGGCTGCGCTTGGGAATGCAGTCACTTGGGCTTGGCTGGGCTTTGGGCACTGGGCCAGCTGCTCCCAGCTCTCCTGCCTCCTGCTTCAGCTGCCCAAGTGCTTCAGAACAGCCCTTTGGGCTCTAGGCCCTGCGGCAGCAGGATGGCGTTTCACAAACTTGTGTTCCGCACAGAGCAAAAAAATGTGGAGCCTGACTGAAAGTCTTGTGGAGCTCCTCTGGGACGCAGATGGAGAGATAGTTAGCATGACAGCCATGCTCCTCAACTTTATCATCTTGGAAAAGGACATGCTGATACCCAGCTCTATAGCACTGCAGCTGGTTGAGGCTCTCCTGCCACTCCTTGACCACGTAAGGCTCACTGCCCCCAGCCATGGCCACTGGCTGCTGCCCGGACACTTTGTGCCCTGCGGATTTGCAGGCCTGCACCAAGCTGAGCTCCGTGCAGCCGATGCTGAGGTCTTTTTTTCTTCCCTTCATACAGGACAATAGCCAGGTGCAGCTGCTCTCCATAGTGCTCCTTGGAACATTGGTGACTCTTCCACAAGAAAAGGAAAAAGGGGCTCTGAAGACACACGTGCACCAGAGCCTGCTGCCACTCTTCTTCCACTGCCATGATGAGAATCAGCGAGTGGCACAGGTGAGGACTCGTGGGCTGCTGCTGTTCCCCTGGGAGGGGGCTGGGCTGCCTCCTGCCCTGGCGCCTCGTGGGCTGCAGCCTCCTCCAGGCCCTGGCACAGGGACACAGGTCCTGCGCCCTGGGCTGTGGGGCCATCTCCACGTCTCTGCTGCTCTCCAGGCTTCTCAGGAAACGCTTCTGTGTGCAGCCGAGTTCCTGAAGAGGACGGAACTTGAAAAGCTGGTGAAGAGCAAGAAGCTGTGGAAGTTCACAGAGTGGCTGGTAAGGAGGGCCGGGAAGCCGCAGCCCCAGCCTGGAGAAGCCCCCTGAGCGCGGTGCTCGGTGTGCAGGCTGGCAGCTGTGCCCCTGCCCGCTGCTGCAGCCCGAGGCCGTGCCGGCTCCTGCGGCCCGAGCCGGGTGCCGATGGAGCCCCGGCCCGGCGGGGCTGCGGGGCGGCACCGCGGCTCCCCGGGCAGCAGCCGGCCCTCTGCCCCCTCCAGAGCCCGGCGCCGGCGGCTGCTGGCCGCGCCTCAGGGCTGTGCGGGCAGGGGAGGCCGGGGCTGGCGCGGAGAGCGCCCGGCCCAGGGGCTGAGCCCGCGCCAACCCTTCCCTGCTGCCGCTCTCTGCAGCTGGCAGAGGACAGGAGCAGAGTGGCCGAGCACCTGCGCCGGGCCCTGCCCTACCTGCAGAACCTACAGCAGCCCCTGCGAGAGGCGGCCGTCAGGTTCATGGGTGAGCCAGGAGCCCGAGCTCCCTCCCCGCCCCGCCGCAGCTCGGCCCCAGCCCCGGGCCGGTGCCGCGGAGCCCCGCCTGCCCTGGGCGCTGCTGCCGCCCTCTCCAGCCGTGCCCTGGGGCGGCAGCGAGCGGCGAGGGCCCGGCCCGAGCCCTGCCGGGCCAGGAGGCCGTGTGGGCACAGGGCTGGCAGCGCCGCTGGCAGGGAGCTGTGCCGCTGGGCCTGACAGGCTCTGTGTTCCCAGGGACGGCCGGGCAGTACCTGAGGGGGAGGACCAAAGAGCTCCAGCTCATCTCTGAGGGTGAGTGAGGGCAGCGGGCTGCCAGCGGGGGCTGCCGGGGGAGCTGGGAGCCCTGCCCCGGCTGCGGAGGGCTCTGCTCCCTGTGCGGACCAGGGCCGGCGTGGGCAGAGCACACAGAGGTTTCAGGGCACCTGGGGGATTCGTGGCCAGCAGCTTCGGGCTGATCCAGCTGGTCCCTGCTCCCCTCTGTCCATGGCCAGAGCCGGCTGGGATGGCCCTGGCACAGAGTCTCCTCAGGTCCCCTCAGATGCGGGAACTGACCATGGCTCTGTTCCTCTCTCTTTCAGCCCTTGAAGGCATGGCCAATGACATCAGTGTCGCCGTCGGAAGCCTGGCAATTCAAACATTGTACGTCCTCCAGGGAACAGAGAGAGCTCCACATTCCATCTCTGGCAACCTGCATGATCGGCTCCGCAGGGCATGGAGGAGACGGCCTCGTCTGTCGGGGCTCGGCTGGCTGCGCTGCTGGAGCTCTGCAGAGAGCTGATCCCAGAGGCTCTGTCTGCTGGGGCCACCTGAGCCAGCTGGAATGTTTAATTTCTTCAATATTGTTCTTTCCTTTTTTTTGTTTTTCTTTAGCATATAAATATAGGATGTGTTGTAATAGACAGACTCCCAGGATCTTTCATTTGCTGCCCTGTCTCTTCAGGGCCATGGGGAAGAGGGAGAAAAAGGTTCCTGGCCTCAGCAAGCTGCCCAGACATGCAGGGTTTTAGAGAAAATGGCCAGAAGCCCCTTGGCCTTTGGTGGTTCTGCTGAAGCCTTTGTGCTGCTGACAGAGCAGATGGGCAGGGGCTGGAGCTGTGGGGATCTCTGTGAGACCGGTGCCTGGAGATGGCCACAAGCCCTGTCCCAGGCAGGAAGCGCCATCCGTGTCCTCCTGCCCGTGTGTTGCTGGCTGGATTGCTGAGGGCTCCCAGGTGCCTCTTGATGGGGCTCCTCTGGAGCTCCTGTGGGGCTGCGGCGCTGCTGCCGGGCAGGTTGGCCGGGCTGGGGGAGACCCTGAGGGGACGGGGCCACAAAAGGATGAGGGGCTGCGGAAGCCCTGACAGGACAAGGCAGTGGGAAGGCACTGGGGGGACGTGTGAGGGAGTGGGTAACGCTGGCTCAGGGAGGAAAGTGGGTTGGAGCCAAAGAGACCACTCACCCCGATGTTCGTGTGGCAAACAGAGCACGTTTATTCTCAAGCCCTTCCTTCTAAGGGCCTTTGAAAAACACAGTCTGGATGATTTCACTGGTTTCACAGCTTCAGGGGCTGCAGTGGGAGCCCAGCTGGGCTCTGCCCTGGGGCTATCCTGCAGGGACAGCTGCAAACAAGGAGCATTCCCTGCCACAAAGAGCCAAGCCAGGGCTGCAGGGCAGCTGCTCCAGCCCCGACTGCACTGCTGAGTGCTGTGCTCTGGGGCTGGGGCTCCCCGCACAGGGGACTGCACTGCCCTGCCAGAGGAGACAGAGAAGCTGCAGCTTCAGCCTAACCGAGGTGGGTGCGTGGGCTGGGAAGAGGGGGGAGGCTCAAGGGGATTCACAGAGCTCATCCTGCTGCACAGATGAGGAAAAGGGAGTGGGAACTCAGCAGTGAGGAGAGCTGGGGGCTGGAGAGCAGCTCTGAATGACACTAAAATCCCACCGGACCTCTGAGACATTGCTGCTCCTCAGCCAGTGACAGGATGAGTCCCTAAGCCTGGGGCTCGGCCTTCCTCATGGTGAGGGGCACCAAGGAAGGCAACAGTGTGATGGAGACTGGAATGGGCTGGGAGCTCACTGGGGGAAAATAGGGAGCAGTTGGGGAGTAATAGGCAGGTGGGGGAGAGAACTGGTTAGAGAAGGGCTGGGCTACAGCTTGAGCAAGCTGCAAAATGTCATTTGAGTTCATCCCAGATTGATTTAATTTCAGAAGTTATTGAACAAGTTTATTTTTTGGGTGGTGCCATGTTTTCCCTTGGAGGTGTACACTCTGCAGACTTGAACTGTGTTGCTGAAATGCTCAAGCAAGTCTGTGCTGCAGGGCACCCCATTTCTCCTTTTGCTGATTGTGGCCCGGTGCTGAGCTCCAGCAGAGCCCTGGCAGGGCCCAGAGCAGCCTCAGCACCCGCAGAGCCCGGCTGCAAGGAGAGAAACCAGAAACCACCCGTCAGCTGAAGGCTGCTGTCCCCTTGTCCCAGCTGCCCACAGAGCCCAGGCCATGCTGGCTGTGCCCAGAGCTGTGCCCAGAGCTGCCCATCACTGCTGCCTTTGGGAGCAGAGCAGCAGGGCAGGACATTCCCAGCCTGCAGCCAGCCACGGCACATCCAGCCCTCAGCAGCTGCCCAGAGCAGGACGCTCCTGTGCTCGCTGCCATCTCCCCAAAGCTCTGACCCCACCATCCCCAGCAGACAGGACTCACCTCACACCATCCACCGCTGGGAGAAAAGCTGGTCCCAAACGATGTCCTCAGCCTTCTCCAAGGGCACGGCCCATCCACGCCGCAGCTGCTCCCAAGCACTTCCTGATCCAGACTGGACCTTACATAGAACGCTTCCTCTAGAAAAACAAACATCGAATTACTGAAAATAGATTACAGACAAAAAGAGGAGTGAGGATAAAGGTCAAAAATCTTATCTCTGTCAGGGACTTGAGGAAGGTCCAACCCCTGCTTGCCAGGGAAAAACCCACCATGGGTGAGGGAATCCCAGGCTTTCTCCCTTCTCTCTGCACTGCCCCCATGGTGTTCCCAAAGCAAACAAGGGCAGAGGAGCAGCCCAAGCCCTTCCTTGCCTGCAAAGCAAAGCAGCCCCTGCACAGGGTCTGGAGTCCCACCTCTGCTCCCACCATGGGGGTTTGTTTGTGTCGGGCTGGCTGCCCCAGCCCCAGCCCCAGCCTCAACTCACCCGTCTGGCCAGTCCGAAAACCTAATGGGAAATGGAGACTGACAGTCGATTTTCGCAGGCTTAATGCCAACACAGATCCTCTCACAGCAGCGGTCCCAAACTTAGCAGAATTAATAACATCTATTCAAGAAAAAGCTCATCCAATTCTGGCAACTATAGATGTCAAAGATATGTTCTTTATGATCCCATTACAACCAGAAGACATGGACCGTTTTGCCTTTACGTGGGAAGGACAGCAATACACTTCCACTAGACTCCCACAAGGATACAAGCATTCACCCACCTTAGCCCACCATGCCTTAGCTAAAGAACTAGAGGAGATATCCAAACCTGATGATGTAGCAGTGTATCAATACATTGATGATATTTTGGTGGGAGGGGATGAAATTGAAGCAGTAAGAGAGACTCAACAGAAAATAATCTCCCATTTAGAGAGTCTCGATTTACAGATCCCCCCAGAAAAGGTTCAAAAACCCTCTCAAGAAGTAAAGTTTCTGGGGATTTGGTGGAAAGGAGGCATGACATGTATTCCACCTGATACCTTAACTTCTTTAGATCAGATTAAAATGCCTCATTCCAGGAAAGATCTACAACAGGCTCTGGGATTATTAGTGTTTTGGAGAAAACACATTCCAGATTTCTCAATAATTGCTAGGCCCCTTTATGACTTGCTAAGGAAAGGGGTAAAACTCCTTCTCAGGAAGAAGCATTGCAATTACTGATTTTTGAAGCAACTGCTCATCAAGCACTGGGCCCTATTCATCCTACAGTCCCCTTTCAGGTAGAATGGGGATTTGCTGTCTCAGGATTGTCAGTACACATTTGGCAGCGGGGACCCGAGGGTCCAACAATGCCAGTTGGTTTCTATTCCCATGGTTTCAGAGATGCTGAGAAAAGGTACACTACCTGGGAAAAGGGATTGTTTGTGGTCAGCCTGGCTCTCATTGAAGTGGAAAGACTTGCACTACAACTACCAATTGTATTGAGAAGCCCTTTCAATGATACTAAGACAGTCACTACTGGGACCCCCCCTCCTGACGGGGTGGCCCTGAGGGCCTCAGTAAGAAAGTGGTATGCTCAGATTGAACATTACTGTAACATCTTTACAATAACAGAAGGAGCTGTGAAAAATTTGGCAATACAAGAAACTGAGAGCTTGGATAGCAGCCAGGACAAACCTGCCTCTGTACACAAAGTGGCCCCTCCTTTCTGCCCTGAAAAATCAGCAAACTCCTGGTTCACTGATGCTTCTGCTAAAAGGGAAGGAAAGATATGGAAATATAGAGCAGCAGCACTCCACATCTCTTCTGGTGAGCAAATTATCACAGAGGGAGAAGGTAGCACACAGGTTGGGGAACTAATAGCCGTCTGGAGTGTTTTCCAAATAGAAGCACAAAATTCCTCTTCAGTCTACATTTACACTGACTCTTATGCTGTCTACAAAGGTTGTACTGAGTGGCTTCCTTTTTGGCAACAAAATGATTGGGAAGTGAATAGAATCCCAGTTTGGCAAAAGGAAAAATGGCAAGAAATATTAAATATTGCAAGTCAGGGGAATTTTGCAGTGGGATGGGTAGCCTCTCATCAAACAGACGGAAATCCAGCAGGAGAGTGGAATAATAAAGCTGATGAACTAGCAAGGCTTAGTCCCCTGAAAAAGGAGCAAATTACAGAGGAACGAGATCAACTGTTAGAATGGCTGCATGTCAAAAGACAGCACACAGGTGTGAAAGATTTATATCAAGAAGCTCATGCTCGAGCTTGGCCTGTTACCAGAGAAATGTGTAAAACCTGCATATCAGCTTGTGAGCAGTGTCACAGGCGACTGGAAAGACACCCTTTAGAAGATGACCCTTTGCATTCAAGGAAAGGTAAAGGTTTATGGGATGCATGGCAGATAGATTATATCGGTCCCTTCAAGAAATCAGGAGGAAAACATTTTGTACTAGTAGGAGTAGAGATTGTATCTGGGTTAGTCCAAGCTGATGCTTTCAAAAGGGCTACAGGGGACAATACTGTCAAAGCTTTGCAGGGGTGGTTTGGAACTTTCCCTAAGCCCCAGGAAATACAATCTGATAATGGATCTCATTTCACTGCTAGAGTTGTACAGGACTGGGCAAAAGGTGAAGGAATTAAATGGACTTTTCACACCCCTTACTATCCCCAAGCTAACGGGATCGCAGAAAGGACTAATGGTCTTTTAAAACGACTATTGAGACCACAGGAAGGAAATTGGGATCTTCGGTTATGGAATGCTGTAAAAGGTGTAAATGACAGGTGGGGAGTAAATGGGTGTCCCAAGGTCACTGCTTTTTGTCCAACAGCTCCAAGCATCATTCCCTCACTGCAAGGACCTAATGATCCTAAAAATCCTGCACATTACCCTGGGCAACCTGTCTTGGTAGACCTCCCCACTGTAGGGCAGGTACCACTTGTGCTGAAAACCCCTCTGAACAAATATACATGGATAGCCTCTGACGCTCTAGGAAAAGAGCATCGGATAAATACACGCTGGATAATTCCATCATTCTAACCTTTTCTGCCATATAGTGGCAGGATTTTCTTGTTATGTTTGCTTTTACAGAAGAACCCCGAGGGACTTTATCTTCTGAACCATGATAAAATTGATGATGCTCCTCTGCATTTTACCACAAATCTACAGCCAACACCCCTCTGAGTGGTCGTGGTCGGAAGCTACCATCGAACACACTGATGTGATAGGATCATATCCTAAAGATCGCCACCCAAATCTGGCAACTGTCGTGCTACATAACTCTAAGGTATATCGTCCAAGTGAGTGGAAATGGGATCAGAAGGACTGGACCAGAACCCTAACTGGAACGATTGGTGAGACTATTGTGGTAGCATGCAGAAAGGTAGAAGGATCCTCACATGAGAAAGCTTCTTCTATCACAGTTGCTGGAAGTTTTATGGAACCAGGAGGAAAAACTAATTTAAAAATTCCTTCAGCAAAAGTGTGCCCTACAAAGAAATGGGAGTGTATCAAAACATTTCCCCTTACCCTGTGCTGCCATCAAGAATACATTGGTAACTATACTTCAAGTCCCCAAAACAACAATGTAGTAATTACCTTAGATTGTGAATATTAACCCAATGATTGCTGGTATAGTTTTGTTTTAGCTAAAACTACTTATGTGACATGTCTTTGGCAAAATAATTTAACCAATCCGTTGGACTTACAAGGTCTGGCTTACAAATTTAAAATTGATGTTACAACTAACAATGACACAATAATTGCACCCCAATTGATAAAAAGTCCCTTTACCGAAGGGCCATGGTCACAAGCTTTTGTTTATTTCTCTGGGTACATGGGAAATGTAAAAGATTTAAATCTATTAACTCTTGTTATGCATAATAATCAAATATACACTAAGCAAGAATGGAAAGAACAAAAAACTTGGCAGCTTCAAGGGGAAATGGGGGAGAAAATAAGTATAGGATGCCGAATGATTAACAAAACTGCTTACGACAAAGCAACTTCAATTAGTGTCCTAACAGGTAAAACAAACAAGCGAGAGGAGGTTTGCACGCATCCAAACATACAAGAGTGTTGGCACAATTTTACACTAACACAAACTGCTGAAGTAGTTTGTCTTTGGGGCAAAGACACTGAAGGACTTTCTTTTAAATTCATAATAAATGTTATAACCCAAACTACTACAGTTCATACCACCACCACCACTCAAACTCAACCACCAGTTATGCTTACTCCAAAAATCTCAAAAGTTGGACCATATATTATCAGGAAAACTGGCCAACAACAAATATTGTTCAATCTGGCATGGTCTCTTAAACAAGTTAAATTGCTAATGCAAAGCAATGTCTCTGAAGTTCAGCCAGCTTGTTTACCTTTCTTGCAAACTTCTTTCCAGGGTTGGACGACCTGGTTACGACAGTGGAACCCTTCTAAAACACGGATACCAAGAGACATAACTGGTGTCGTGGGAACAGGATTGGGAATTCTAAATAGTATTAATTCAGAAGTATTATTAAATAAATTGGCTGCTACAACCAAAGATTTGACCCAATTACAACAGCCATTGCAATCATCCTTATCAGCCTCGGGAACACATCAGTGGTTGCTAACAAACATATTACCAAATTGGGAAAAGGTAAATCTGAATGACCACGAATTGATAATTGATGCACTCAATGCTACACAAAGCAACGTTTCCTTAGCCCTTAGCTGCATCCAGGCACAATTATGGATGCAGTCAGTTGCTGCTTCACTTATAAGAGAAGGTGAAGAAGGCACGTTTCCTATGGAAATTCAGAAGATAGTTTGGAACAGTGCCACTGACTTTGAAAAGGATTTCCAATCCTGGTGGAATTTGGTAAACTTTACTTATGACCCCACTGCAAACTTAGCCACAGCTTTTGTGTTAACCATACGCAATGCCTCCGTGCATTCAATATTCCCCATTATTGCATTAGGATTGAATCATGATGGAGCCACTCTCTATCCTTCCGAGCATAGAGAATGGGCCTGACAAATTGATGATAAATGGCAAACTGTTAACTTAGAATCTTGTATTGTCCGAGAACAACAAGGGTTCATCTGTGAAGGCAATGCAATTATAGCTCAGGATATTTGCCTGGACACTGAACAAAATACCTGTCACTTTGAAATCCATCCTAACAAAACTCCTAAAACATTCCTTGTATATATAGGCAATGGATGTGCATGCTTTAGAACTGCTTGTAACACGGCGTATGTAGAAGACACAGTAGTAGATACTAAAAATCATTCAAATTTTTGTGCTTGCAATTTCACTAAAATTACAGGATGTGATTTTTCTTTTGAAGCTCCAGTTACCTCATATCAACTTTTAGAATCTAATTACACGCTGATCCATAAGCTATTGCCTACCCCCATTGGAATGAATCTTACTCTGGTAAGGCAATTGTTGCTTCACCAGGACTTAATTAAAATCTTAGGAAAAATCAAGGAGAACGGACAGAAAACACTGGTAACTATTCATCATGATGTACAAGAAATACATCGGGTTACAGAAAGAGTAAAAAGTGATGCAGAACATAGGTGGTGGGATATATTTTTTGGGTGGTCACCTACTGCTACAGGTATCCTGAACAAATTGTGTCATCCCATTGTTGTTCTTTTGATTTTAGTTTTGATTGGCTTTGCTTTATCAGCAATCTTGCTTATTATGCATTGGAGAATGATAAAACGATTAACAAAATTGACAGCTATAATTAATGCACACCACTTGGCCAATGTGCTTTATACTATAGACATCCCCAGGACTATAGACACAAAGCAATTATAAGATTAGAAGATTGTTTGTTTTAGTCACTTAGAAAACCTGAATTGAATTCTTAAAGATTGTTTTATTAGTTTATTATTAAAGAATTGTTTTAATATTATTTAATCAACTCATTGTTTATTGATTAGAAAATTGTTCCAATTAATATTGATTCAATTTATACTAATTATTGTTAGTGTTTTACTATTTTCCCTGTTCTCTTTTCCCCTCCTTTTTCTTTTTTTCCCTTCTCTGGGATATGCTGCCAACACTAGACGAGTCCTGAAGACTTCACAACGACACTACAGAACCCTGCTGAAGATCTCTTGAGGGCAATCGTCAGTCACGGGGTGGTGTAAGAGGCAATCTGAAGACCCTCACTCATTTGCCTGCCAATTGCCATGAGAAGGAACTCCCTTCCCCCACTGCAGTTCCGGCTTGGAGAAGGCAACGGCGCAGGTGCAGCCGCTGCACCGTTACGTTCTGTTCCCAACGAGGCCCGGCAAGAACTTGGCAAGGAGTTGGCAAGGACTTGGCGAAGACCCAGCGTGGACCCAGCACAGAGCGGCCCTCTGCAATTCCTGCTTCACTCTCCACCTTTAAGCTGAATGAACTGTTGGGGTGACTCTGGTGGTCTCTCACTGAAGACCCCTCATCTGCCTCGTTACCACCGTGACAGACGGAGATCAAGAACCCTCTCCCCAAGGACTGAGACCCCTACCACAGAGAGTGGTGGTGGGGGGAAATGACATGAACTGTTCTTCTCCAGTAACTTCAATGGACTTATTCATTATTGTGTTTGTTCAGCCTGGATGATTTTCTGTAGATACACCTGTTCCCCCCATAGCAATTTCAATAGACTCTCATTGTTCTGCATGTTCCCTCCTTTCCCTCTGTGGACTATAACTGGACCCCTTGGTTGGGCAGGACTTTGGAGACTCTCCCCAGTACAACAAGACGGATCCCCATGGTCCAGACCAGTGAGGACCTCGCCTGTGTTGGTACCTATTCCCATTACCCCTTCTCTCTCTTTCTCTCTCTCTCCTTTTTATTTCTTTTCTGACCACACTATCGCATTTATTGGTTTTGCCCCTTAATAAAGGTGCATCTGTTGTGATTAAACTGATAGTCCCCTGCTGTTTGTCTTTTGCACTTTAGGATCGGCTAAAGAACCATCACGACACCCCCCTATAAGCGGGTCGTGACAGAAGGACAGCACGGAGACCCTTGGATATTTGGGATTTTGGAGGCCAAATCCCATTTTTGGCTGTGGACACCTTGTGGAGAAGGGCAGATTTTTCCTCATGAAAGAAAAGCACCAAATCTAAGAGTTTGGGAAAAAGATCAGAGGTGGCCATTGTAGGAGAGGACAGCCAGAGCTGTCCCTCATGGCAGCTTCTGGCTTGGAAGAGCCCTTGGATATTCGGAATTTTGGAGGTAGATTCTCAGTGTTGTCCATGGGCACCTGGACATAAAAGGGGTTTAACTCCACATGCAGTTCTGCAGGCAATCACAAACCCCCCAAATTTTCACAGCCAATCACAAAAACCCCAGATTTTCACAGCCAATCACAGAAACCTCAAATTTTTGCACCCACCCCATCAAATCCTCACATAAATCCCAAACATTTGCAGCCACCCCATCAACCTGCCCAGGGGGAGGAGCCAAGAATTTCTACCTGGATATAATCTCTGGTTTCTGGAAGAACACCAGAACAGCCTTTTCACTGGATTCCCAGAGGAACAGCTGGGGTTTTCCACTGCCTCTTCAGAGGAAGACTACACCCTTCTACAGGATCACTGCTCCAACAGAACCACAGCTGACACTGCAGGAGGACTGCAGCCACCATTCCAATTAGACTGCTACCAATGCCCTGACCAAAAGGGTGTCAGGTCATATTCTGACTCTGCCAGTGTTGTTTTGCATTACTGCATTGTTTATTTTCTCTTTTTATTTTTTCCCCGTAATAAAGAGCTGTTATTCCTGCTTCCATACCTTTGCCTGAAAACCCCGCGTCATTTCAAATTTACAACAATCCGGAGGGAGGGGGTTTACAGTTTCCAGTTCAGCGGAGGCTCCTGCCTTCCTTAGCAGACACTCGTCTTCCCAAACCCAGACAGTTGCCATGGCAACCTCTGGCATCCCATTCCCAGGGTCATGGGATCCCAGAAACACAGAATTGGCTGAGCTGGGAGGGACCCATCGGGATCCTCGAGTCCAACTGCTGGCCCTGCACAGGACACCCCAACACTGCCAGCCTGGGCCTGGCAGCGCTGTCCAAACGCTGCCGGAGCTCAGAGAGCCCTGGAGCTGTGACCCTTCCCTGGGGAGCCTGGGCAGTGCCCCAGCAGCCTCTGGGCAAAAACCTTTCCCCGAGATCCAACCTCAGCCTGCCCCGACTCAGCTGCAGCCGCTCCCTGCACTCCTGTCCCTGGGCACCAGAGTGAAGAGGTTCCCTCAGCCCCAGCCAGGGACCCGCTCCCAAGGCTGCTGCCATGGCCACCAGGGCTGGCACCAGCTGCGATGCTCGGTTTCCATGGGCCGGGCTTCAGGAATGGGATTCCCCAATTTCCTGCTCCCGCTAAAACCGCGCTGCCTCTCGCTGCCCTCCTGCCTCCCATGGAAAGTACAAAAGGCAAAGATCCTGGGCTGGGATAAGAACAATTTACTGGGAACAGCAACGAGATAAAGAACAAACAGGAACAGAAACAATACTGACAACAGAAGGGATAAGAAAAACTATTTACAGGGAAAATTTCAACATCAGTGACTGTCCCTTCCCGGACATGTATTTCCTCCTGCCGTGAAAGGACACCCTTCTACCCAGGGAGAGAGAGAGAGGGTCCCTTTCCTGCCCCTGGCAATGACCTGAGATAGTTGTAAATGTAATGACAGGGCCATGGCCAGACCCTCATGTTCTTTAATCCCACATCAGGTCATTGGCAGGGGCAGGAGAAGGAACAGGTGTCTTCCCAGCATGGATCACAGGGAACAGGGATCACCAGGGCTCTTCTCAATGTGGGTTCTTCAATGGGGGCTGAAGCTGGAGTGGTGCACAAAGCTCCTCCTGCAGTTGGGGCACTCGCAGGGCTTCCCTCACTGGTGCCTCCGTTGGTGTTTGGTCAAGGCAGAGCTCCGGGTAAAGCTCTTCCCACACTGGGGACACTTGTAGGGCCTCTCCCCAGTGTGGATGCGCCGGTGCCTGATGAAGTTGGAGTTTTCATTGAAGCCCTTCCCGCAGTCAGGGCAGTGGAAGGGCCTCTCCTCAGTGTGGATCCGCTCGTGCAGGAGGAGGTTGGAGCTGGTGTGAAACCTCTTCCCACACTGGGCACACTTGTAGGGCCTCTCCCCAGTGTGGATGCGCCGGTGGGTGGCGAGGCTGAAGTTGCGGTTGAAACCCTTCCCGCAGTCAGGGCAGCGGAAGGGCCTCTCCTCGGCGTGGATCCACTCGTGCAGGAGGAGATTGGAGCTGGTGTGAAACCTCTTCCCACACTGGGAACACTCGTAGGGCCTCTCCCCAGTGTGGATGCGCTGGTGGATGACAAGTTTGGAGCTGCAGCTGAAGCCCTTCCCACATTCCCCACACTCGTAGGGCCATTCCCCAGTGTGGATCATCTGGTGGCAGATCAGGGTGTTGCTCCGCCTGAAGCTCTTCCCACACTCCAAGCACTTGTAGGGCTTCTCCCCATGGTGAACCTGCTCATGGACTTCCAGCTCTGAGCTCTGGCTGGAGCTCTGTCCACCTTCCTGGCACAGGGTGGGTCTTTTCTCCTCGGAGCACCCTGGGCTGGGTTTGCAGCCCCTCCTCCTGTGGGATCTCCAGGGCTTTTCCTCCCCGTTGGATTCCTGTGCCCTGGAGTTGCTCAAAATGGTCTCCTCCATGAGGTTCTGCCGTGGGGATTTGTCCTCCCTGCTCTCCATCCTCATCTCCTTGTCTGGGAAGGACGGACAAGGAGAGGATGGGATTTGCCTTCGTGCCAGAGGGAAGGGGAAGGAGGACGGTGTCATCAGGGGCTTGTCCTGCAGCCAGGGGCCCTACTGGGCAGGGAGATGGAGCAGGAGAGAGGGGGAAAGGGGCACTGACTACCTCCTCACCTGCCTGGGTGACCCGGGGAATCTTCCTCTCTTGTAGCCTCCCTCTCCATCCAGCCAAGCTTTGGGAACAAGAAGTCCTGGATTGGGGAAAACAATGTATGGGCACATTGGGTCAGGGGAGTCCTACTGCCCAAGTCCATCTCTAAAAGTCACCAGTCATCTGGTAACCATAAAAGCCTCGAAAACAGTAAGATTTAGACCCCCAAAATATATTAAAAACCAAGATTCAGCAAAACCCAAACCCTGAGTTTCCCCTTTCTGGCCTCTCCACTTTGGGCTCCTGGAGACCCCCACCCTGTCTGGATTGCTGCGGGTCAAGTTTGCATTGGTGCTCCCCCTCTCTGGGCTGCTGGGGCTCCTGGCAATGCCACAGGTTTCCCTTCTCTGGGCTCACCACTTTGGCATCACAGGCGTCCCAGGGGTCAGCACTGTCCGGGGTCCCTGTTTCAGGGTCCCGGGGTATCCATGGGTGCCCCCTGTCCATGCTCCCAACACCTCCAGGCTTCTGGAACAGCCCAGCTCTCCTATTGCCCGTCTGTGCTCCCCCCATTGCCGGTTTCCCTGCCAGCCCTGCCGGTAGCGAGCGATCCCCACGCGGCTCCGGGCTGACAGCGCAGCCCCGGGGCCGGGCAGAGCCAGCCCCAGCACGGGGGGACCCTGCACCCTCCGCTCCCTGGGCAGCCGCGCCCAGCCCCGGGCACAGAGCTCCGGCAGCCCCCGCCGCCCCCTGCCCGGGGACCCTCGGGGACCCCCGCAGCCGGGGCTGCCTCTGAGCGGCCGCCCGGGGCTCGGCCCCGAGCACAGAGCTCTGCCCGGGGGCTCCCGGCCCCAGCGCCGGCTGCGGGCCCGGCCGGCCGCTCCCGGCTCGCACAGCCCGCCCGGGGCCGCCAACAAAACATCGCAACCACAAATCCACAAACCAACCCTGCCCCGCTGTGCTCCTGCGCCTTCCCAGGGACCCCAACCCCGCGGCAATGGCCCCGCACCGGGACAAAAAGCTGCTCCAGCCCAGCCCTCGGCACCCCCGCCTGCGGCTCGTCCCTGGCACACAGATCCCGGCAGCTGTCCCATTGCCGCAGCTGCGGCTCTGGAGCAGGGAGGCTCTGCGGGACCCCCGGGCTGTGCCCCCTCCCAGCCCTGCCCGCCCCGCACCTGCAGCCGGGGCTCTCTCGCTGCTCCCGCTCCTGCACAGCCCCGCTCTCCTTTCCTTGTCCCCCTAGGCTCTCCTCTGGGGCTCAGGCAACACCCGGCAATGGAAAGGAATCCATTCTGGTGCTCCCTAGCCAGGCCACAACTGAAACTTTGTTCCTTTTGCCTCGCTGCACAGGCCCCCAGGGCGTTTTCTGCACCCAGTCCCAGCCCCCAGCGCTTCTGAAGCCGCTCCCTGCAAATGTCCTGGAGCTGCCAGGGCCCTGTCCTTGCTGTCACCTGCTGGGGCTGGCCAGGAACAGAGCTCCTGGGCTTGCATGTCCAGCTGCTGGGCAGCCAGAACTGAGGGATCTGCAGCGGACTGAATGCCAAAACTGGAAGATGAGCCTCTCTCCTGGGGAAATCTTCCCCTCCTGGGCCAGCCCGAGGCAATGCTGCCATTCCCTCCTGCTGCTGCTGCTGCTGCTGCTGCTGGGGCACTCGGGGCTCTGGCTGAGCAGCAAAGGTGACCCTGAGCCAGGAGCTTTCCTTGGCTGCAGCAAAGCCTCGGCACGCAAAGCCCTTCCCGGCGCTGTGCCCTGTGCCAGGAGGGATTTTGCCAGCAGAGCTGACCCCAAATTTCTTCTCCCAGGCAGCTTTAGGACACGCGACATGGAGCAGCCAGAGCCCACTCTCAGCTGTGCGCTGTCCTCCAGAAGAATCCTGTGTGTGAAGCAGCCTGGGAACAGGGTTCAGTGTCAGAGAAGGAGAACTCAGAGCCCTTTTCTTCCCTCTGGCCTGAGGCTCTGCATTGCCAATGGCCCTGCAGCTGCCAAAGGGGCCTTTTTGGCTCAGCTGAGAACAGTTCTGCTGAGAGCCTGTCCTAAACCTGCTTTTCCTGCAAATGTGCCCAATTAATCTTCATTTCTTGCAGCCCCAGGTCTTGTGTGAGTGCCGATGTTACAAGTGAAGGATGGAACAACTCTGCTGGTTGGGAGTTCTCTTTCTCTTGTTTTGATATTTTGTTTGTTTGGTTTTTTGTTCCGTACTTTGTTTTGGTTTGTTTGGGGTTTTTTTTGGTGGTTTTTTTTTGTTTGTTTGTTTGTTTGTTGGGCGTTTTATTGGGAGGTGGTTTTTTTTAAATTTTAATATCGTTTTGTTTGCGGGGTTTTTTTGGTTTTTTTTATCAATTCCCCCTGTCACCTCTGGGCAGAGCTCTGTAACTGTGTCTGACACTTGTCTGTCACTGCTGGGGTGTCACAGACAGGGAACGCTGGGGCTGTCACTGCTGGAGTGTCACAGACAGGGAACACTGGGGCTGTCACCGCTGGGGTGTCACAGACAGGGAACGCTGGGGCTGTCACCACTCCTGCCCTGTCCCCAACAGCTCTGCCAGCACCTCGAGGGGACACAAAGGCTGAGCCAAAGGGTGTGAATTGCCGAAGGGGCTGAGCTCCCTGCAGAGCCCTCCTACCTTCCAACAGATGGACACATGCTCCCAGCTTAGTGTCAGCTGCAGATTTCCTAATGAAGGACTCAATCCCCTCCTCCATGTGGTCAATAAAAACATGGAACAGAGCTGGCCCGGCACAGAGCCCTGAGGGACCCCACTGGTGCCTGTCCCCAGCTGGACGCAGCACCACTCACCACCACTCTCTGGGCCCGTCCGTCCAGCCAGATCTGGAGCCAGCAAAGACTGCTCCTGTCCCAGCCGTGGGCTGCAGCTTTTCCAGGAGTGTGCTGTGGGAGGCAGTGCCAAACTCCTGGTGCTGGCTGCAGGAGATGCCCAGCACAGGCTGCCTCTGTCCGCTCAGTGCCAGCCTGTCTCCCCAGGCCAGCACAGCAGCCATGGGCAGGGCATAGAGGGGCCTGGCCAGAGCTGGTGCCTGCAGCAGCAGCTGCCTCTGCATTCCTCCCAGCAGGCACAGAAACGGCTGCTGCTGTGTGCTTTTATAGGATTTCACTGTGTTTTAGTACATGAGTTAGGAGTGTAATGCTAGCAAGTTTCGGTTGGTATTGTTCCTTGTGCCCCCATTCCTTCCCCTCACAATGGTTTCTCCCAGGTTGTTCACTCCTGAGCTTTCCCGCCACTCAGCTGTCCCTCAGAGTGCCAATCTCCCTGTTCCTCCCCTCTTACCCTTAAATAGATGTGTCAATCCAGGTTGTGCTGCCCACCTCCCTGTCTGTCATCGCAGCCACCCCCATTTGGTTCTGGAAGGTTCCCTGTCAGTCACCCATGTTCTTATAGTTGGTTGGTCCCCGAGGCTTCTCCCCTCCCCTGTCTTTTCCCCACTGGTTGTAAATCCAAGATGTAATTCTCCTGTAATCTGTCTCCACTGGTATCCCATGTTGCCGCCCCATGGTCCTGCCCTTGGCATTGCCCATCCCCACATGCCAGTGCCCATCCCGGGAAGAGCCCTGAGCAATGAGGGAGGGACAGGATCTGCCTTGCCAGGGGCTGGGGCTCAGGCCTGGGCCCTTTGCATTCCTGAAACACATCCCCACCATTTCCCTCATCCCAGCGCTGGCACTCAGAGCAGCTGAGGAATGGAGTCACACCCAGGGGTGTCCCCAGGGCTCAGCACTGGGGCCAGGTCAGTGAAATCTCTTTATTGCTGGTCTGGACGAGGCCATCGAGGGCACCCTCAGGCAGTTCCAGGTGAGCCCAGGCTGGGTGGGAGTGTGGCTGTGCTGGAGGGCAGGAAGCTCTGCAGAGGGATCTGGACAGGCTGGAGCCATGGGCCCAGGACAATGGGATGAGGTTCACCAAGGCCAAGGGCCGGGTCCTGCCCTGGGCTCACAGCCACCCCAAATCCCTGGCTGTGCCCTGCCCCTGATCCCCACAGCCTGTCCTGTTTCCTTCATCCCTGCATTGCCAGGGACTTTCTGGGACAAGGGAGCTCTGCTCTGGCTATGGAGGGAGCTCCAAGTGCCACCACTGGAGTGGGAACCACAACTCATCAGGTTTGTGTCCTTTGGGGTCAGGAACTGGTGAGACTCAGAGGCACAGAAAGTTTCTCTTCATGGCCAACAGACCAGAGTTGAACAGGACACAATTTAATAACAATCACACTCTTCCCTGAGCTACGTGCAACATCCCAGCAGCATCTGATGAGTCCAGCATCCACAAGTGATTTCCATGCTAGAATGAATTTCAGGAAAACGTGGTTCTGTGATAGATATAGGCACAATTAAGTTCTTGTATCAGGATGCTCATCCTGGAGTGGGGCAGAACAGCTCAAACAATTCCTGATTTTCAAAGCACTCAGTGGTGGATGGAGAAGGGAGGTCAGGCTGTTTTTGGTGTTGAGGAAATGCTGAAACCAGCCTGACTCATTGCATCTCCTCCTGGCCTGGCTGATCTCCCCTCTTTCTCCTTTCGCACATTGGCTTTTCTCTCCCACCAGGCCCCCGGTGAAGAGCCTGGCTCTGTGTTCTCCATCCCCTCCTCGCTGGCACTGCCAGGCTGCGATGAGGAGCCCCTCAGCCTTCCCTGCTCCGGGCTGGACAAGCCCAGCTCCCTCAGCCTCTGCTCACAGCCCAAAGGCTCCAGCCCCACCTTGGAGGCCCTTCCCTAACCCTGCTCCAGCTGCCAGACATCTTTCCTGCCCTGGGGAACCCAGCCCAGGCCACAGGGACCTGGATAATCCATGTCCTTGATGTCCATGTCACACAGCCCTGGTCCCTTGTCCCCATGTCAGGCCCTGGGGTAGATCCTGTGGAACATCCTTTGGTGGAGGCTGTGGCTCCAGGTGGATCAGGGGGATACCGGGGGACAGGGACCCCGCTGGGCATGGACAGCATTGGACTTGTTGGGAGAAACTGTGAGGGGGAGCTGGGGTGGAGTGACCAACCCAGTGACCTCACAGAGCCCTCCTGGGATGTCACACAGCCCCTCTGTGATGTCACAGCCCATTCTGTAATGTCACACAGCTGGTCTCTGATGTCACAGACAATTCTGTGATGTCACAGCCTGCTCTGAGATGTCACAGCCCATTCTGTAATGACACACAGCTGGTCTCTGATGTCACAGATAATTCTGTGATGTCACAGCCTGCTCTGAGATGTCACAGCCCATTCTCTAGTGTCACACAGCTGGTCTCTGATGTCACAGACAATTCTGTGATGTCACAGCCTGCTCTGAGATGTCACAGCCCATTCTGTAGTGTCACACAGCTGGTCTCTGATGTCACAGACAATTCTGTGATGTCACAGCCTGCTCTGAGATGTCACAGCCCATTCTGTAATGTCACACAGCTGGTCTCTGATGTCATAGTCTGCCCATTGATGTCACAGCCAGCTCTGATGCTACAGGGACAGTCTATGATGCCATCACTGCTTGATGACCTCACATAACCCACTCTGTGATGTCACAGCCCGCTCTGTCACCTCATGTTACCAGATGATAAATTGTCTCCACCAGCTGAGCTGACACCTGGAGCTTGTTCTCCAAAACCCCACGCCTATGGAAACCACACAGTGCCCACTGGAATATTGGGGTCCACGACCACCAGGGACCACCAGAGAGACCCCCGGGACAGAAGAAGGCATGCAAAAGGGGAGGAGAAATATGTTAATGGTTTTGGGGAAATGATTATCAGATGTGTGTTTAGTCCAGCACAATCAGTGAATATATGTGCCAAATACAGAATATGAACAGAAACTTTCCTGCACTCAGCATGCTCAGCTTTGGGAGGAGCGATCCCCTGTGCATCCAGCTGAATAAAGAATGCTGCTTCTTAATGCTGCACTGGTGTTAAGGAGTTTTCAGTTTCACTGAAATTTTTGGTAACACTCCACTCCCAAGGAAAGCTCTGTCTCCTGCTGCTCACAAACAGAGAAGGGCTGGTGGCAGATGTGGGGGTCGGAGGCTGCCTGGGGCACGGTGACCATGAAATAATCAAGTTTTCAATGATCTGTGAAAGAAGGAGGGGCAGCAACAAAACTTCCACACTGGAAATAGGAAGGGCAGACTTTGGCCTGTTTAGGATGCTGATTTAGGGAGTCTCGAATCATGTCCTGATTTTTTTTAAGGGAAACAGCCCTTGAAAACCAAGGGGTCCAGGGAGGATGGACACATTTCTAGAAAGTAATCTTAAGGGGGAAGGAGCAGCCTGTCCCAGTGGGGCAAAGGATGAGCTGGTGAGGAAAATGACTGGCCTGGCTGCCCATGGAGCTTTTGTGGGAACTTGGGAAAAAAGGACTGGCGATGCAGGAAGTGTTTAAGGATGTTGTTAGGTTATGCAGAAAGAAAAGGAGAGAGATGAAAGCTTAATTAGAACTTAACCAGGCAGCTTCTGTAAAATGACTAAATAATGTTTTTATAAAACAATTTATAGCAAAAGGAGGGAGGCTAACCTCTAGTCTTTATTGGAAGCAGTGCAGAACATAGTAACTAAAGATAAGGAAAAGGCTGAGCTACTTAACATCTTGTTTGTCTCGATTTTCAACATATGGACAGGTTGTCCTCAGGACAAGAGTTCTCCTGAGCTGGTAGGTGGGCACAGGGAACAGAACAGCCCCCTGTAATCCAGGAGGAAGCAGCTGCTGACCTGCTGAGCCACTCAGATGCTCACAGGTGTATGGGATGGGATGGGATCCATCCTAGGGGGATGAATGAGCTGGTGGATGAGCTCCCCAAGCTGCTCCCCACCATTTACCATCAGTCCTGGCTCACCAGGGAGGTCCCAGAGCACTGGAGGTGCCAGTGTGAGCCCATCCCCAAGAAGGGCTGGAAGGAGGATCTGGGGAACTCCAGGCCTGTCAGCCTGACCTCGGTGCCCGGCAAGGTTATGGAACAGATCACCTTGAGTGCCACCACAGGGCACCCACAGGATGGCCGAGGGGTCAGAGCCAGCCAGCGTGGATTTAGTGGGGCAGGTCCTGCCTGAGCACCCTGATCTCCTTTTATAACCAGGTGACCCACCTGTGGATGTGGGAAAGGCTGTGGATGTGTCCATCTGGACTTCAGCAAAGCCTTGGACACTGTCTGTGACAGCATTCCCTGGAAAAGCTGCAGCCCACGGCTTGGGCAGGTTCCCTCCTGGCTGGGAGATGGAAGAGCTGGCTGGAGGCTGGGCCCAGAGAGGGGTGGGGATGGTGCTGCACCCAGCTGGTGTCCAGTCCCTGGTGCTGTCCCCAGGGATCTGTGTTGGGCCCAGTCCTGTTTAACATCTTCACCGATGATCTGGGGGAGGGGATCGAGCCCACCATCCCCAAATTTGCAGGTGACACCAAGCTGGGTGTGAGTGTGGATCTGCTGGAGGGCAGCACAAGGAGACACAGCCTTCAGCTGCACCAGGGGAGGTTTAGGCTGGACAAGAGGAAGAAGTTCTTCACAGAAAGGGTGAGTGGGCATTGGAATGGGCAGGCCAGGGGGGAGGTGGCAGAGTCACTGTCCCTCTCCAGTGGCACTCAGTGGCATGTCTGGGTGACAAGGCAGTACTAGGGCATTGGTTGGACTTGATGATCCCAAAGGTCTTTTCCAGCCTATTTAATTCTGTCATTCTGTCATGATTGGGACACTCTGGGGCCATTGTGACCCTGCAGGGCCTCGTGGAACTACGAGGACCATGGTGACACTGTTCAGCCCCATAGAACCAGGGCTCCATTGTGGTGCTCTGAGGCCAAATGGAACCAGGGAGTCCCCGTGACACTGGGTCCTGGTGGAACCACAGAGGCCATTGTGACACTGCGGGGCCTCGTGTAACCGAGGGGTTTCACCATTGTGACACTGCGAAACCAAGGAGAGCATTGGGAGAGTCCAGGGCCCAGTGAACCAAGGGGCCCTTCTGACACTGTGGGGCCTCATGGAACCCTGGGGACATTGTGACTGCAGGACCTTGTGCAACCAAGGGGCCACTGTGACACTCTGGGGCCTCCAGGAATCTGGAAGGCCACTGTGACACTGTGTGGGCTCATGGAAACAAGGAGTCCATTGTGACACTGAGGGGACTGGTGGAACCACAGAGAGCATTGTGACAGTGTGGGACCTCATGTGACCATGGGGCCTTTGTGACACCCTGGGGCCCCATGGAACCAAGGGGCCACTGTGAAACTGCAGCACCAACGAGAACATTGTGACACTGTGAAGCCCTGTGGAACCAAGGAGTCCATTGTCACATTTTGGGGCCCCATGGAACCAAGGAGCCCAGTGTGACAGTGCAGGGCCTGGTGTAACCAAAGGGACATTGTGACACTGAGGGGCCCTTTGAACAAGGACATTTTTGCAGATGACACCAAGCTGGATGTGAGTGTTGATCTGCTGGAGGGTAGGAGGGCTCTGCAGAGGGCCCTGGACAGGCTGGATCCAGGGCCCAAATCCAACAAGGTGAGGTTTAACAAGTCCAAGTGCCGGGTCCTGCACTTTGGCCACAACAACCCCTGCAGCACCACAGGCTGGGGACAGAGGGGCTGGACAGCAGCCAGGCAGAAAGGGACCTGCAGGGACTGATGGACAGCAGGCTGGACATGAGCCAGGCAGAAAGGGACCTGCAGGGACTGATGGACAGCAGGCTGGACATGAGCCAGCCGTGTGCCCAGGTGGCCAAGAAGGCCAATGGCTCCTGGCCTGGATCAGGAATGGTGTGGCCAGCAGGAGCAGAACTGCTGTGCCAGCACTGATCTGCCCCAGCTCTGCACACAGACATTGCTGCTGCAGCTCCAGAGAAGGCAACAAAAGGGCATCTCTGCAGAAAACTCTGCTGGGAGATCCTTTAGATTCTGGAAAGCCACCAAGAGCACAGACCCTAATTGACAGTCTGTGGCCACAGGGAAGGTGGAGAGAAAAAAGATGAGAAATGGCACAATCAATGACATTTCCTTGTGGACAACATTATAATGTAAAACAAAGAAAAAGAACCTCCAAATGGAAAAGAACAAGAAGTATCAAAGATGACTTTTATTACAATGATTTGCAGAAATTGGCCAGCAGTTTAATGCTCCTGAAAGCATCCAGTCATCAGTGTCCACACTGCAGCCTTGAGCTGCTGGTTCCTCAGGCTGTAGATGAGGGGGTTCAGGGCTGGAGGCACCACCGAGTACAGAACTGACAGGGCCAGATCCAGGGATGGGGAGGACATGGAGGGAGACTTCAGGTGAGCAAACACTGCAGTGCTGAGGAACAGAGAGACCACGGCCAGGTGAGGGAGGCAGGTGGAAAAGGCTTTGTGCCGTCCCTGCTCAGAGGGGATCCTCAGTACGACCCTGAAGATCTGCACATAGGAGAAAACAATGAACACAAAACAACACAACGATGAACTGACAGTAACCACAAGAACCCAATGTTCCCTGAGGTAGGATTTGGAGCAGGAGAGTTTGAGGATCTGTGGGATTTCACAGAAGAACTGGCCCAGGGCATTGCCATGGCACAGGGGCAGGGAAAATGTATTGGCTGTGAGCATGAGAGCATTGAGAAAGGCACTGGCCCAGGCAGCTGCTGCCATGTGGGCACAAGCTCTGCTGCCCAGGAGGGTCCCGTAGTGCAGGGGTTTGCAGATGGACACGTAGCGGTCGTAGCACATGATGGTCAGGAGGAAATACTCTGCTGACATGAAGATCAGAAGGAAAAAGAGCTGAGCAGCACATCCAGTGTAGGAGATGTCCCTGGTGTCCCAGAGGGAATTGTGCAGGGCTGTGGGGACAGTGGTGCAGATGGAGCCCAGGTCGCTGAGGGCCAGGTGGAGCAGGAAGAAGAACATGGGCGTGTGCAGGTGGTGGCCGCAGGCTACGGCGCTGATGATGAGGCCGTTGCCCAGGAGGGCAGCCAGGGAGATGCCCAGGAAGAGGCAGAAGTGCAGGAGCTGCAGCTGCCGCGTGTCTGCCAGTGCCAGCAGGAGGAAGTGGCTGATGGAGCTGCTGTTGGACATTTGCTGTGCCTGCACATGGGCACCTGTTCATGGAGAAAGGACAGGGACAAGTCAGGAGAGGCTGCTTTGAGACAAACCTGAGCCATTCCCTGTAGACTGTCCTGCTGGGACGCACCTACCCTTGTTCCTGCTCTGGGAAAACCGTTGGCTGCAATCAGAGCACGATCACACTCCCAGCTCACCCTGGGATAAACCAGACCCTGCCTGGAGCAGAGGGATCGCTGAATGTCTCAGCCTCTCCAAAGATCTCTGGGCAAGGTCTCAGCACCCCCTTGTTCCAAGGACACTCACGGCTCCCTTGGCCAGCCCAGCAGCATTTCCTCAGCTGTGGCAGCTCTGCAGTTCCCCGTGGGACATTCAGGGAGCTCCCAGAGGCTCTGGCACAGATCTGCACCCAGGAGGGCAGCTCAGAGCTGGGAAGGGCACAGCAAGGAGATCCCAGGCTGTGCCCATGAGGGGATCTCAGGGAGGGGCTCAGCTCATTCCCCTTTCCCATGGACTGCTTTGCCCATAGCCCCATAGGTCCCAGGGAAGCTTGGACACCCCATTCCCATGGACACCCCTGCCTAGCAGGAATGCCAAGGGCAGTGCCTGACTCAGCTGCTGCAAATTCCAGAGTCACCCTGAGAGCCCCAGGTAGCAGTGACAATATCAGGGGAGTGCAGAAACAAGAGAAGATGTTGTGGTGCTGTGCCTGAGAGGGCAGAGACAGCTGGGCACTCAGGACAGTGTTCCCGTGCCCAGCTGTGCCCAGCACCTCCCACACACCTACAGTGCCCTCCTGCCCTGGCAGTGCTCTGTTCAGCCCCCTCTGCTTCCCTGAGCATTTCCCTGGGCCTGGACATCCCCTCCTGAGAGGTGCCTTGTCCCTGCCAGCGCTCACAGAGCCCATCCCACCCTGTGTGCCCTCGGCCCGGCCCTACAGAAACCTGCCTGTGTGCAGGGCCCTGGCTGGGGCAGGCTCTGTGTGCAGCTGGGCAAGGGCAGCTCAGGAGAGCCCTGCTGGGCCCTGCAGAGGTGATGCTGCTGCTGTCCAGGGCTGAGGAGTGGCTGAAGGCCCTTTGGGAGGCTCCCAGCAGAGAGACTGACCACCCAAAGTCACAGTTCTGGAGTCTCTGTAAATGTTCAAGCATGACTTTGATGATCCTGTGTGTCCCTTTCAACTCAGAATGTTCTGTCATTCTGGGATTAAAATTCCTCTTCTGCTTCTCTCATCCCACTGTTGTCTATAATAAAAAGAGAAAAAACCCCTTGCAACAGTGTTAGAACAGTAAAGTAAAAACCAGACTGCGGCTTCCGGGGGTCACTTGCGGCTGTCCCCCGTCCCTCCCCGGCCCCCCGGGACCCCTCCGGCTCGCTGTCCCCTCAGGGGACCGGGGTTTGCCGCGGTCCCGCTGCACTGGGCTCACCAGGCAGCGGCTGGGTTTGCACGGTCCGAGCGGCGGTGCGCCTCGGTCGCCGCAAGGAGTCGAGATAAAGAGACGAAGAGAGGTCAGTTGTGTGCAGTCCAGAGAGATTGTATTGCCTGAACGGTTGCAGGGACAAAAGACCCTGGTGTTGCAGCATTTTTGAGAGAAAGAGGACATGAGTTATGAGATGTGAGCTACTCCAGTCTAGGCCTCAGATTTGGGCCTTGCGAGGCCTTCAAGCCTCTGACACAGCTAGAAATTCAGAGCTTGTGGCGCAGATAGAAATAGTCTTAAGGTGTGATGGGGACCACTGGGCTGTCTGGGTGTGAATTAGTACAGCTTTCATAGTGTAAGGTGTAGGCTGTTTTAAGGAAAAGGTAAACAATGTTAGCTTGCCAATCAGAGTGTCTTTGTTTTTGTAAACTATGTAGAAGCTTATATAAACTACCATCTTATCTTGAATAAACGGAGAATGTTTGATTAACCACATTGGTTCAGATCTGCGTTTGTCTTGTCCAGCTTTCCGTTTTCCTGAGATTCCCTGGCTTTTCCCTGGGCTACTGCCCAGATACAGTTTTATACAGCAAAATTAAGAGATAAGGTCTAAACAATAGAGACAGTGTCCAGCATGGGCTCATCAGAACCACCCCAGGGGTCGGGTCCAATGGGAACTGCTCAGGTGTGGGGAAAAAGGGATTTACAGAAAAATGCTGAAGCAAAACTTTCCCGAAACAATGGGGCATACATAAATGTATCTTTTCATCAGTTTCCCATTCCCAAGGCCTTTCTAAAATCCTTTCTCCACACTACCGTGCCAGCGCGATAGCAACACCAGACCTTTCTTGGAAGCTTTCAGGTGTCCCAGTGGGAATGGGGCACACTCAGCCCCTGATTTCAACAATTTAGTACGGTTGATTATTTAGGATATCTAAGAGGAACATCCAATAGGAGATTCAGTTTCCCCAGTTACACGCTCCTGGCTCAACCCGTTGGAGTAAGTCCAGGGCCTTCTTTGTCCCAGTTTTTGTTATCACTGCTCACATTCACTCACTCTGGCTGCTCTGCACAAGAGATAAGCACAGAATGTACTCACAGGGTCTGTGGGCATTGGGATGTTCCAGCTTTAGGAGATCACTGCAGGAGCTGCAGCTGCATTGTCCTGCAGCCAGAGGTTCCTGTGCCAAGGGCTGGCAGTGATTCTGCCCCAGGCACTTCTCAGCCCTTCCCAGCCCTGACTGATTGAAGCTCTCTGTGCCTCTGTGCTGTGCCCGGGCTGGCTGCAGGCAGTGCCCCAGCCCTGCTGGGCTGGGAGAAGAGCTGCTCAGCAAGAGAAATGTGCTTTTGAAGCTCTCCTTGGTTACCAGGATCACCCTCTGTGCCAGGAGCCCGGCCCAGCTCAGCAGCACAGACACAGCACAAGGACTTTAATGACCCTCTGGGGCTTTGTGCTCAGGCCCTGAACATCAGGCCCTGAGAGGGAGATGAAAAATCCTCTCCAGAACTCCAAGTCAGAATCCAACTCCAAAGTTTCTCTGACTTTTAATGGGTCCCACTGAGGGACACGACTGAGAAAGTGTCCCCAGGCCCCAGGCAGAGCAGAGAACTGGAGGCACTGATGACTGGTGGGGACAAAGAGAAGCCAAGTCTTGGTGCCCTGGGGCACAGCAGGGTCTGTGCCACCAAGGGCTGTCAGGAGACACCTTGTCCTGAGGCCCTGGGGCCTCCTGGCACAGCCCCAGCCAGGCTGGGCACTGTCACCCCCTGGTCCTGCCCTCAGCATCCCCCCCTAGCCCACATCCCAGTGGCCTCAAGGATCTGCTGGAAGGAGTCCCTGGGGAGCCTTGGTCAGGAATGGCCCTGGGGGCTCCTTCATGCTCCCAGGGACTGCAGGTTGTTCAAAGGACTTTGGGCTTTCCTTTTGCCTTGGAGTCTCTGAGAGCTTTCTGCAATCATGGCCTCCAATTATCTACTTTAATTAGTCCCTGGAGAGGCTTTGTCAGGAACAACACTCACTGGGGCTCATTAATGCTTCAAGGTACTTCAGTTCTTTTAAAGTACTTGGTGTTTCCCTTTTGATCCAGACTCTGTGAGAGGTTTGTGCAATCATGGCCCCAATTATCTGCTTTAATGAGTCCCTAGAGAGCTTTGTACTGACACTCAGTGGAGCTCATTAATGCTTTGAGATACTCAGGGTTTTTAAGGTACTTTGGACTTTCCTTTCCACACTGAGAGGTTTTTGTGCCATTTTGAGTCTCTGAGAGGTTTTTGTGCCATCTCAGCCTCCAGTTCTCTCGTCCAAGGAGTCCATGAGGAGCCTGTGTTGGGGATGGACCTCAGTTGGACCCATTCATGCTTTGAGACTCCAACCACTTTGGGGCTTTCTTTTGACTTTGAGTCCTGGAAAGGTTTGTGCAATCTCCTCTCAGGCCCTGAGGTTTCAGGGCTCAGCTCCAAATGCACCACGGGGCTCATTAGGATCAAGCAAGTCCTGACAAACCATGGCTCTGCCGTGATTTCCCTCTTGTCTGAGGCAATTAATCAGGAAGTTTCTGTAGTGATTTTTGTTCATAATTTTAAGATTTCTTGGCCAATGCATCAATTAGTTTGGTGGGTTCAGCGTTGGCTAATTACCAGGGCACTCACTAGAATATACTTACTCATTTCCTGCTCTGAGGTAGGATTAGGAGAAAGGAAAAGTTTGCTCAAAACTTTAAATGGGTGTAAAGAAAAGTTTATTAACAGTAACTAAAAGAAAGAGTAATAAGAATCAGACAAAATTTTCAGAACACTTCCTCTCTCCATACAACCTGACAATGTAAAGAGAAAAAACCTAAAATTTTCAGTCAGTTCACTACCTCTAGAATAGTCTTTCTTCAGTTAACTTAGCAGCAGAAGTTCCTCTTGTTAATGTTACGGAGACTCCTCCACAAGAAAACAGTTATCTCATGGCTTTTCATTTCCACGAACAGCAGCTGCCCAGAAAAATCTGTAATTGTCAAGTCCCTCTCATTTTTTTCACAGCTTTTCCCACAGCTGTGTTTATAGTCCATGTTACATTATGGGGTATTAGTTTCAAGATCAGCTATTTAAGAGCAAAGGTTCTCTTCATCTATGTCTGAAAACATCTTCATCTCTGGGAACAGAGGTCTTCCTCTTCTCTCCCTGGGGGCACAGGGTCTCATCACTCTTTTTTTTTCTTTTCAAACTTCTTATGGGATCACAGCTACTGCAATATTTGCTTACTTTAGCATGGAGGCCTTTGCTGAAACAAGTCATCTCCCCATACTTTTCAATGCATTATAGGGAAAAAGAGAGTCTGATGTATCAATGACAGCCTTCTCCACAGCTTTACCAGAGGATTTCAGCCCCAGGATCAAGGCATCTCCTCACCCCTCCTATGTGGGACTCAACAACCTCTTCACTGGCCTCAGTGGGTTCATGTTGCTGCTCTGTGTGCCTGCCCTGTGTCCTTTTCTCTCACTGGAGGCAGGATGGCAGCACTGGCAGAGTCAATATCTGCCCGGGGCTGCAGATGGTTCCGTGAGCCCGGCCGGGCTCGGTCCTTGCGGCCGGAGCTGTTTTCCCATGGAGGTTTCTGCAGCGGCTGCGCTGGGGCTGTGTCAGGCTGGGCCGCGCTGGGGCAGGGCCAGGATCTCAGCAGCCAGGCCAGAGCCCAGCAGCAGCACGGCCGGGGCCGATGGCTTCTCCTCCCCTGCCCGCTGGCTGCGGGCGAAGCCCAAGGGCGGCAGAGCCTTGGCCGAGCCGGCCCGGCCCGGGGCTGCTCCTGGGGCCCGGCGGATCCCGGCTGGGCCCGGGCTGGCGGCGGGGCAGGGCTCGGCAGCGGCCAGATGTCAGCACCCGCAGCCACGGCCCGGCCTCGGCCCCGCGGCCTCCCCTGCCCTGCCCGGCAGCCGATGGGGCCTGGCGGCTCCCTGGGAAGGGGCCCGGCCCCACGGCAGGAGCCGCCCGGCCCCATGGCCGAGACGGGGCTGGGCCGGCCTTGGCACCTCTTTGGGGCCAGAGGGGAGAGAGACCCAGCCAGGCTTTCTCATCTTCAACTTGGGTCTGCACAGAGGCGTCTGCAGTTTGCTTAGTGGTTTAACAGATTGTCAGCTCTCAAAGCTAATTACTGATTGTTTTTTTTGTCAGACATGGCAGAAACTGCTAGCAGCTTCTCTCAGGACATCACTTCTGTGATGCAAAACCACCACAGCAGCACAGAGCACAGAGCTCCTTTGTCCATATACAGTGGTCATGTGCCGGAGGCCTCAGAACCCCTCCTTGGGAGATCTCTGGGCCCTCTCCAAGGTGTTTTCAAATGAAAACATTCAGCTCAGAGTCTAAGAAAATCACCAGAGGACAGGGCCAGCCTGACCTGTCTGTCCCGTCTACTTTTGTCTGGGAGCAAGTCTTGGATATACGGAATTTGGGAGGCCAAATTCTAATTTTGGCCATGGACCCTGGACATGAAGACCAATTCTTTTCCATAGGAATGAAGGAACAGAGCCCCAGTGCTTCAGGGGCAGATGAGAGGTGACCACCAGAGGCAAAGGCCAGCTAGAGCTGGCAGGTTATTTTCTGGGAGACACTCTTGCACACAGGAAAATTTTTAGGCAGAGTGTCAGTTTTGGCAATAGGCATCAGAAAAGGTGGAGAGTTCTTTTCCACAGCAAGGAAAGCACGGAGCCCCTGTGCTCCAGGAGCCTTGATGGTACTGGCAGATTTGGGCTGGAAGCAACCCTTGGGTATAGGGAAATTGGGAGGTGGAACCCCAGTTTTGGCCATTTCTGTGTAGATAAGAAGGAGGGCTCTTTTGCATAGGAAGTGAAATGAACAGGGTCTATGCCTTTATTAATAGTCAGCTCTTTATTAAAAAGTCAGCTCGGCAGGGGGCTCAACAAGGAGCTCACCCCCGCTGTTGTAGCTTCTCCGGTCGCTGAAGGGTGAGCAGGCATTCAGAGTCTGTCCCTGGAGTCCCCGTGGCACGCTGGTAGCTGGAGGTGAAGAGGTGTGCAGTCCTTATCTGAAGTCCCAGCAGACCGTCCTCTCTCCTTTCCTCCCGGCACACTGGTGGCCGCAGGGTGGGGGGATGTGCAGAGCCTGCTGCCAAAGCCCAGCAGCAGCTGTCCCTCTCCTTCCCTCCTGGCAGCACCAGGAAGTGTGTGTGCTTTACTCCTGCTTCCCACAGCCCAGTCCAGTCTGGTCCTCTGTAGGATATGGTGACAGGTCAAACACAGACTAGGGATGGGGTTCCCTTTTCCCCAACCAGCACACCCATCCAGCCCCCTCCACTGTGCCCATCTTTTCCATTTAGGGGTGTTTTTCATCCCCAAAACCCCCTCCCATGATTCCACTGGATTATTTTGCATCCCAGTCCTAGAATGGTAGTGAGGGTGGGGGGAGGTAGGTGACTCCCAGGAACAATTAGCTAATTAACAGTTCAATGTCAGTACTTAGCTCAAGCCAAGTGTCCCAGCCAGGCTGTTTTGTTCATAACAAATCCTGCCTCTATTTCTTTGATCGGGCTTAAGCCCACATCAACTTACAGTCTCTGGCTTTTGAGGGTTAGCTTCTTTGGGTAATTCTCTTAATTTTGTATATCAGCTTTTAGCAAGTCTTCTTTAAAGTTACCTTTAAGTCTTTTGGTTCCTTAATACCTGTCTAGGCACAGGAGGAGGTGGGTTGGGTGACCCTCTAAAGGGCACTTATTCTTATTAAACAGTTACAAAGTACTTAAACTTTGACAAGAGTACTTTAACTCAGAAGCGGTTATTACCACCTTACCGTATATCAGCTTCTAGCAATACCATTTATGTACAAGAGGAGGTGGGTGACCCTGTTGGGTCTGGTTTGGCGTCTGGGGATGGTCCTGGTCCTTTTACTCTGTGGATATGGATCCAGCCTTTTTCTTGGGTTCACATCGCAGTGTGTGTGGTGAGTAACACCTGGAAAGGTCCTTCAAATTTGGGGGTTAGTGGAGTGGTGGTGTTCCAGGATTTTATTAACGCCCAGTCCCCGGGACTGATGTTGTGGGCATTGGTATCCAGAGGGGAGGTCTGGGGAAGATACCTGTCATCGTTTGACACGGGAAGGGAATTTTTTTTTGGAAGGAAGAGGTCACTCCAGTCAGGGGTCAGGTTTGGATACTGACACTTGGGGTGACCAATTGAAGGTGGACACGCCTCTGAGAACACAGAGGGGTTAAAAGCGGAATTCCCAGGAGGACTCGTCCTTCTTTGGTTCCGGTCATCGCAAGGCTGGCTGGGGGAGGGGAGCCATGCGGCCTGCAGAGGTAGGCCAGGGGGTGAAGGATCGGAACCGGCTGGGCCAGCTCCTGCGGATGGAAGGGTGGAGAACATCTGGGATGTTTTTGTTCCCCCTCCCCTAAGCTAGAGGGAAAAGAGATAGAGAGCCAGCAGACACCTGGGAGTTTGCCGGCGGAGGAGAAGGAGAAGGGGGGGGAAGATGCCCAACGTGGGAGACTGGAGAAAGAGTCCTGGGCTGAGATTTCAGCCATCCGGGGAGTCCGGGAATTTTAACCCTTTCCTGTGAAATGAAGGCTTTATGAAATATTACTCCTCCTCAATTTGAAGGAAAGAGAGACAGCCTGGGACCTCAGATGTTCAGAGAAGAAGGTTGGGGGGAGATGATGGAGTGGCTTTTGGCTGGACTCTGCTTGTTTACCATAGACTGAACCACTCTTTCTTTCAAGAGGGACTGCATTTTAGGGGGATGCACTGGTGAGCCAAGAGACCTTCTTCAGCAACTACCAGTTTTGGAATGAACAGAGAGAGCTGAGGAGAATGTGAGGATGCCCTCCATCTTCAGAGAAGAAGAGAAGGAGATCTCTGTCCTTGGACCCTTGGCCCCAGGGGAAAATGGGGGGGACTCTAGTCCCAAAGTGTGATACTGGACTGTTGTTCCTGGTGGTCCTTGGCAAAGCATCCTTAAAGAGGCTCTATAAGCAGTCTCTGTCCATGCACGGTGGTGAGAGCACTGTGACATGGAGAGGAGAGTGTCACACTGGCCGGTGTGTCTGGGCAGTGCCACGTGTGACATTGGAAACACAAGAGGTGGCAGCTGTGTTTCCTGGGGGTCTATGGTGCAAGGGGGACTCCTCTCTTCCCTGATGGACTCAGTATTGATTATATTGAAGGGTGAAAACTTGATTAAGGATCCAAATGGGTCTTGCTGGGGTTTGGTGGAGTTGGGTGGTGGGAGGAGGAATGTTTTGGAAAGTTTTCATTTTGAATTTTGTGTGTTTTTCCTTTCCTTTCCTTTCCTTTCCTTTCCTTTCCTTTCCTTTCCTTTCCTTTCCTTTCCTTTCCTTTCCTTTCCTTTCCTTTCCTTTCCTTTCCTTTCCTTTCCTTTCCTTTCCTTTCCTTTCCTTTCCTTCCCTTCCCTTCCCTTCCCTTCCCTTCCCTTCCCTTCCCTTCCCTTCCCTTCCCTTCCCTTCCCTTCCCTTCCCTTCCCTTCCCTTCCCTTCCCTTCCCTTCCCTTCCCTTCCCTTCCCTTCCCTTCCCTTCCCTTCCCTTCCCTTCCCTTCCCTTCCCTTCCCTTCCCTTCCCTTCCCTTCCCTTCCCTTCCCTTCCCTTCCCTTCCCTTCCCTTCCCTTCCCTTCCCTTCCCTTCCCTTCCCTTCCCTTCCCTTCCCTTCCCTTCCCTTCCCTTCCCTTCCCTTCCCTTCCCTTCCCTTCCCTTCCCTTCCCTTCCCTTCCCTTCCCTTCCCTTCCCTTCCCTTCCCTTCCCTTCCCTTCCCTTCCCTTCCCTTCCCTTCCCTTCCCTTCCCTTCCCTTCCCTTCCCTTCCCTTCCCTTCCCTTCCCTTCCCTTCCCTTCCCTTCCCTTCCCTTCCCTTCCCTTCCCTTCCCTTCCCTTCCCTTCCCTTCCCTTCCCTTCCCTTCCCTTCCCTTCCCTTCCCTTCCCTTCCCTTTTATAGTAGTAGTAGTAGTAGTAGTGTAATAAAGTTTTTCCTTTGTTATTAAGTTTGGCCTGCTTTGCTCTGTTCTTGATCACATTTCACAGCATTTGATTGGTAGGTTCTATTTTCATGGGGCGCTGGCATTGTGCCAGCGTCAAACCATGACACCCCCAAAGGCTGAGGCATCCCATGAGGGCTGAGAGAGTAGAAAAGATAAGAATAGGGCAGAAATTTTCCATCAAACGATGGAACGTTTATAAGAATAGGGGAGAATCTAATATTATGCAAGAAGCCCCTGACACCCATGCACCTCGTTGAAATTTAGCTGCGTTGGGCTCCTCCCCTGTAAGTTCCCCTGTGGCTTCTGTGAAGCTCCCTGTACCCTCTGTCCCTCGGACTTCCCAAAACCCTACCCTATCCTCCCTTGGGGATGGTGTTGGCCACAGCACCCCAAGCACCCCGCTGGACACTGTTCAGACCTCTTGAGGGAACTGCAGTGCACTCGGCACTCCTTTCCAAGGTGGTGATGGCCACACCGCTTGGAACACCCTTTCCTGCCTGGACCCTTCTTCTCCGGCCCCAAGTTTCCCGCCAGCCCCACCCCTTCTGCAGAGGCCCCTGCACGAATCGCGTGTGGGGGCCAGTGCCCTTTGTTGGAAGGTGGGGTTGGACCATCCCCCATTCCTTATTCCGGCTCCTCCTCTGGGGGGAGGATCGCCTATGGGGCCTCCCGTCAGGGGACCCTCCTTCTTGGGAGATCACCCTCTTTTATGGAGAGACCTCCTTCGGAGGAAGGTGGAGCTGGAAACCCAGACCTGGAATCCTCCATTTTGTCTCTCCCTAGGATGGCGGTGCCCAGGTTCGTCCCCTTATCGACACCCCATAACACTTGTGGCAGTCGCCAAAGTAATCATATTTCTTCTTATCAACTGAATCAATTATGAATTCAATTTGCATTTAAGTTTTGGAAGAACCTCCCCAAGGCCCTTGACCCTTCGAAGCCTTTGTGGGAACCGTTCAAGATCATTAACCTACAATCTTCCACAGCTGAGATAAATGAAAAAAGGAACCAAAAAGAAATATTTAAAATACGTTCTAAGTATAGAAAAAAGAGACATGAGGCTACTGTTTGCCCATCAAAGTCAAAAATTTGTTTCACCTGTAAAAAGAAAGATCACAAAAAAAAAAACTGTCCAAAGTAAAAAAAAAAAAAAAAAAGTACTATCGTCATAATGAAAATAAAAATTAACAATGAATTAATATAAGAAGAAAATTATTCAAGAGTGACTGCCCAAGTTCCCCATCCATTTCCTTAATTATACCCGACCAAATGTTCCTTTTAATTTCAATATTGTTTTAAAGTTTTCACTGTACGTTTTGGAAAAAGAGTTCATTAATTTACCTTTAGACCTTCTTTAAACTTCATGATCTTTGTTGATTTTTGTTTAACCATTTTCCCACATTCCCAACTAAATTTCTTGACTAAAAAATTGTTCATTATATTCTTGATACTTTAAAATAATCTTCTTGTTAAGTTATATATTTATAGAGAGAGGAATAATTCTGTCCAGTTAATACCCACAGTAGCATAAAATAAAATGAGCAAGACCACATCTCCATTTGCTGATCACATCCTACAGGAGGAGTGACCTCCAAAATCACTTTCAAACCCCAGAAAGCCAGAACCTGCAGATTCCTCAGTGATTCATGCTTCAAGCCCAGTCTTACTTCAAGATAATTCCACTGCAATTCCTCCTCCGGACCCTGATTCCGTATATAATAACTTTGTACATTTTATATTAAGTCTCCTGTGTGAAGAAGATCCTTACCCCATGCCTTATGGTCATGAGTAGTTCATTTTTTCCTGATAATTTTTGAATTCTTTTCTGTTGCTGTAATAATTTGTCACATGCTAAAATCTGTTATATGATAGATTATGTATATGTTATGTTATAAAATTGATTCATTAATTTGTTTTGAACCCCAGAACTCTCTTCCCTTTTGTAAAAAGACACAGGGAGATATTGTGGTGTGTTTTGCTTTGAATCCATGTTTGCCCCCTGTTCTCCCCCCTAATCCACTCCCTGTCCCTGTTGCCAATTTTCCCAAGTCCTTCCCTAAGCTCCTCCCTTCCAAGTTATCAATCCTCCATATCCCTACCCCTTTCACCAGAGAGTTCAGTGTCTGTCTTGCTGCCCTCAATACCCCACTCCTTACTTTGTATTATTCCCCTCCCCTGTTTTCCCTGATAGGCTCATAAGCTATTTGCCCCACCTTATATTCCTCCCTTACCATATCCTCAGTGGTTCACTTTCCTACACCCGCCTCCTGAGTTGCTGTATAAAAACTTCTGTTCACCCCCGCCCCCCAGTCTTGCTGGGGAGCCCAGGAATAAATCCATCTTGTTCTACACCCAGACCCGTGTCATCGCTGCCTGTCCCTGTGCCAGACCTGCCGATAACTGGGAATTGCAGAGCTCGCAGGGGGACAGTCACGCCTGTGCCACAGCCGTCCAGCACGCCCCGCACACGCGCGCTGCAACACTCCTGGTTAGGTGGAGAAGTCCGAGCTGAGCCCAAAGGTGCAGATGGAACAGCCGTGCACAGGAAGGCTCGGTGGGAAGGATGATCCAGGACCCGTAGGCCTGGCAGCCTGAGCTCGCTCCAGGGGAAGGCCTCGGAGCAGATCCTCCTGAGTGCCATCCCATGGCACGTGCAGGGAACCCGGGCATCTGCTGGAGGCTGGGAAAGCTCTGCAGAGGGACGGGGGCAGCTGGGGCCCCTGACGGGGTGTTGAGGGCTTCTGTGCCGGAGTTTGGGGGTGTTGGTGTTGGTGGGGTGTTGGGGAAGGAGTTGTCTGGAAGGTGAGTGGTTTAGGTTGGAATTTGAGTCAGTTTGAAGGCAGCATCTCTGGTTTGGCACAGCTTTGTTTACGGAGGGCAGAAAGAATATTTGTGATTTTTCCTCTTCATGGTCCTGATTCTCCTGCAAGGAACAAGAGGGGAGAGCTGTACTTTACTGGACAATTCGATATCTCTACCAGGGGGAGGATTAGCCTTTTTTCCTTCTATTCATTTGTTTAGGCTACTTTTGTAACACTGAGTGGACTTTCATTTCTTGAGATCTTTTATTCCTTAAGATAATTAGGATATTATCATCCCTTCATAGAAAACCATTTGCAAACCAAAGAATGGCCCTTGGTTTTGCCCTTGTTTTGTGTAGTGTTATGTTCTGTAAAGTGACCCTCAATGGATGAGGTTAAGGCAAATGAGTTGCTGCTTTGAGATGGGAAGCAAAATTCCAAATCTTCTTTTCCTCAGGCTATCCCAATTAATTTGGGAAGTTTGCAGTGTTTTGGAACTACTTGAGTTGAGCAATGGGAAGTAAAGCTTTCCTGAACTGAGGATTCTTACTTGCCAGATTCTTCTGTGCCTTCGCTGCTAAGGTGTTTTTGTGCTGAAGGCAATAACTTCAATGAGAAAATAATTTCGGCATGGAGTAAGAGCTTCTGACAGAGACCAAGTGTTGCCAGCAGTTGCTCCAGGTGCTCCTGCCAATAGCCCCTGCAGGCAGGAGCACAGCCCCCCAGTGCACGTGGGTTTGGCTCCCTCTGGCACAGAAGCCCCCCAGGGGCACAGGTCTCTGGGGCAGAAGACAGGGCACCAGCGCTGCCAGGGCTCGGGGGGTGGCAGGTCTGCTTGGGCAGGGACTCTGCCTCACCTGCTGGTGTCAGCGCTCCCCGGGCCCCAGGGGTCAGAGCAGCATTCGTGCCCTGACCCACACATTCCTTGTGCGTGCCACACCTGCGGGTTTAGGATGGCCACCAGCTGGGATATGTCTCAAGGAAGCAGTGCCAGCTTCTGTGGAAGGCCCTGTGCACTTCCCAGCTGCGGGGGCTCCTGCTGCCCTGAGCCCGCAGAGCAGGGCAGCGTTTGCTGATGGTTTGAGCCGTTCCTAAAGACTCTGTCAGCCTGTCTTGGACACTTGGGGTGAGGGATTCCTTCTAACCTGGCCATCTTGGGTGGGCTGGAGGCGGCCATAGCGCAGGGGGCAGTGTGTGCAGGGGCCCTTTGTGACATGCTGCAGCATGGTCAGCATGGCATGGAACAGCGTGTCAAAGGACCCTTTGTGACACGTGGTGACATAGGAGCTGGCGGTGACAAGGCCATCCACAGTGCTCCAAGCACTTGACAGGACAGGACGGGACATAGCAGTGCTGTGAGGAGCCCCCACACAGCGCACTCGTTCGTGTCTGACCTGGAGCTTTTCCGAGGTGTTATTACTGCAGCTGACCTCAAGGCCAGACCACAAATCCAGCCACTGACATGGAGCAGAGACCCCCAAGAGTGCCCAAGCTGGCCTGGGTGGAGGAAGAGGAAGAAGGCCCTGGAGTTGCCCCTGCACACGAGACTGAAGAAGTGGTGCCATTCAAGCAGCTGCAGGAGGGTGAGTGGCAGAGCTGGGCTGCTGGGCTGCAGCGTTTGTAGCTGCAGCCAGCTTGGCCTCGCCCCATCCCATCCCATCCCACCCCACCCCATCCCATCCCATCCCATCCCATCCCATCCCATCCCATCCCATCCCATCCCATCCCATCCCATCCCATCCCATCCCATCCCATCCCATCCCATCCCATCCCATCCCATCCCATCCCATCCCATCCCATCCCATCCCATCCCATCCCATCCCATCCCATCCCATCCCCTGGGGCCATGCCCATGGACAGGATGGAATAGGGGCCGGGCAGACACCCCACAGCCGTGCTCCATGCCCTGGGGCGTCGCAGGGCTGTCCCTGCCTGGGCAGTGCAGGGCTGGGCTGTGTTCTCCGGCCTCTCCCGCAGCCCCTCAGCTCGGGCTGCGCTCGCTCTTTGCCAGGTGCAGCCGTGGAGCGCACACAAGAGCAGAAACGCACCCGTGGCCGCTTCCGCAGAACAGCGCAGGTACCTGCAGCCATCCCCACCTGGGCTGGGCCTGCTGTCACTGCTCAGCCAAGCACCATGCTTGGAGCATTCCGTGGAATATCCCTGGCTTCCTGCCCTTCTCCTACAGCTGGTTTGCAAATTCATGAAGAGGATTCGGGAGGAAGAGACCACCATGGGCACAGGGCCCAGAGCATATTCGCATATCTTCAAAACCCAGACCTGTGCTGCCCTGGCTGATATGCTGGTAGAGGAGGGGTTTTCCAATCCAAAGCAAGTAAGCAGCCTGTGGCAAGGCTTTGAGCCTCCCAGGAATTACTTGGCCTCCCAAGGCACGTCTGCTGCTCCCTGGAAGCCTTTGAGGCCATGGCAGTGTGGTGGCAAGGGAAGCACTTCTCTGGGGCAGCTGGGCACATTCCTCCCTCTGGCAGCTTTCCAAGTCTCCCCTGCCTTCTCCAGCTGCCTGCCATGGCGAGGTACATCCTCGTGGCCAATGAGTTTCCTGAGTACAATCTGTACAGGCCCCTTCTGGATCTGACAGAGGCACAGCCCTCTGAAGTGGTGATGGCTCTCCTGCGTGTGGCCCCAGTGTGTGACAGGTACGGGGCCCACGTGTCCACAAGGCTCAGCAGCCCTTCACCCTGTACAGCCTGTCCCAGGTGTCTGACAAACAGAGAATTCCAGGGCCCTCTGGCTGCTCCCTTTGCCAGCCCTGGCCCCTGCCAGCCCCGCAGCGTGCTGCCATGCTTCCCCCCTGCCCCTCAGGGACCAGTCCCCACAGGGCTGGGCTGCCTGCGAGGGGCAGTGGGCAGAGGCAGGGCTGGCAGCCAGCTCAGGTCCCCACTGCTGCCCAGGCCACGGTGCTGTGTCTCAGACCCCCCTGAGACAGAGCTCTGACCCCACAGAGCTGCTTTGACCATGTGGAAGAGCATCATGTGCTCACCCAGGACTGCAGAGC